>NC_133787.1:674858-693157 GCF_003597395.2 Chelonoidis abingdonii | reverse complement strand
AGAGAGACGGGCTGTGTGTGTGTGTATATGATTGACATGGGCTGTGTGTGTGTGAGTGATGGGTGGTGTGTGTGTGTGTGAGAGAGAGAGAGACGGTGTGTGTGAGAGAGAGTCAGAGGAACGGGCTGGGTGTGCATGTGTGTGTGTGAGTGATGGGTGGTGTGTGTGTGTGTGAGAGAGAGAGAGACGGGCTGTGTGTGTGGACTGATACGTGGTGTGTATGTGAGTGTATGACGGGTTATGTGTACGTGAGAGAGATGGACTGTGTGTGTGTGTGTGAAAGAGAGAAAGAGAGGGATGGGCTGGGTGTGTGTGTATATGATTGACATGAGCTCTGTGTGTGTGTGTGAGAGAGAGAGAGAGACGGGCTGTGTGTGGAGTGATGCGTGGTGTGTATGTGTGTGTGACGGGTTGTGTGTGTGAGAGAGACAGACTGTGTGTGTGTGTGTGTGAGAGAGAGACAGACTGTGTGTGTGTGTGTGTGTGTGTGTGTGTGTGTGTGTGTGTGTGTGTGTGTGACAGGAGTGGGGTGTGTGTGAGAGAGAGGGGGACGAGCTGGGTATGTGAGACAGGCAGGATGTGTGGTGACTGTGTGTGTGTGACAGGGACTGGGTGGTGAAAGCACTCGACTAGACTCAGGAGATCTCATGATTCCTGGCTCTGACACCTGCCTGTGTAACCTTGGGCACGTGGTTCTGGCCTCCTGGGCTCACAAAGTTTTATTGCTATAACAATGTCAGGGGTGGGTGTGAGTTGTTACTGCAATAACAATCCTGGTAAAAGCCCTGGGGTGGACCCAGTTTTACCCAGATAAGGGGCCTTATACCGGTGTGGTTCATACAGGAATCGCTCACCTGTAGATCAGTCTAATTGTGTCCACATTCGTTGGAGTTTGTTGTAGTAATGAAACTTTCTGGTGCATGTAAGTCCCTTGGGCCAGATTGGCATGTGCGGCTGGATTTTCCAGAGCTCAGCTCTGAAATCAGAGCTGGATTTCCCAAAGTTTCTCCTGGGACACTTCTACTGGCACGTTTCTACAGCAGCTTCTCCTGGGTCACTTCTACTGGCAGGCTTCACAGCAGCTTCTCCTGGGTCACTTCTACTGGCAGGCTTCACAGCAGCTTCTCCTGGGTCACTTCTACTGGCAGGCTTCACAGCAGCTTCTCCTGGGTCACTTCTACTGGCAGGCTTCACAGCAGCTTCTCCTGGGTCACTTCTACTGGCAGGCTTCACAGCAGCTTCTCCTGGGTCACTTCTACTGGCAGGCTTCACAGCAGCTTCTCCTGGGTCACTTCTACTGGCAGGCTTCACAGCAGCTTCTCCTGGGTCACTTCTACTGGCAGGCTTCACAGCAGCTTCTCCTGGGTCACTTCTACTGGCAGGCTTCACAGCAGCTTCTCCTGGGACACTTCTACTGGCAGGCTTCACAGCAGCTTCTCCTGGGTCACTTCTACTGGCAGGCTTCACAGCAGCTTCTCCTGGGACACTTCTACTGGCAGGCTTCACAGCAGCTTCTCCTGGGTCACTTCTACTGGCAGGCTTCACAGCAGCTTCTCCTGGGACACTTCTACTGGCAGGCTTCACAGCAGCTTCTCCTGGGTCACTTCTACTGGCAGGCTTCACAGCAGCTTCTCCTGGGACACTTCTACTGGCAGGCTTCACAGCAGCTTCTCCTGGGTCACTTCTACTGGCAGGCTTCACAGCAGCTTCTCCTGGGACACTTCTACTGGCAGGCTTCACAGCAGCTTCTCCTGGGTCACTTCTACTGGCAGGCTTCACAGCAGCTTCTCCTGGGACACTTCTACTGGCAGGCTTCACAGCAGCTTCTCCTGGGACACTTCTACTGGCAGGCTTCACAGCAGCTTCTCCTGGGACACTTCTACTGGCAGGCTTCACAGCAGCTTCTCCTGGGACACTTCTACTGGCAGGCTTCTACTGCAGCTTCTCCTGGGACACTTAGGGACAGATTTGATGCCTCTTAGGAAACACTGGCCTCTTATTGTGGTGCTCACTAGGAACTGAATGAGGCTGGATGTCCGGCTTCGGTTCAGCAAACCACTTATGCACGGGTGTCACTCGAAACATGAGAGTAATCTCCTTGGCTTCAATGTGTGCTTACAGCTACTCCTGGCATCCTTGCCCCATCTGTAAAATGGGGACAATCCATTCTTTCTCCCAGCCTGTGTCTACCCCGTCTCTTAGGGGCAGGGACTAGCTCTTCCTATTCACATTTTGTGCCCAGCATGATGGGATGAAGACCTAAGTTAGGGCCCTGAGACTATGTTGAAAGATGCATACAAGTGACGATGAGCATGGGAAGCACAGGGCAGAGGAGAGAGGAACCAGTAGAAGGGATAAGTGGGCTGTATCCCAGGCTCTTATTAATTGTATTACTGTCATGTCCACAGCGTGCTTGGTGCTGTACAAACATGCAGGAATGCATGGCCCATGCCCTGAAGAGCTTGAAAGGGTCAGGGGAAGGGTACAACAAAGAAAGGGAAGGTCACCCAGCAAACCGAATAGTGCTCTGGACTGGCATCAGAAGACCTGGCTTCTCTTCCTGCTGTGTGACCCTGGGCAAGTTCTTTTCCCACCTATACTTTGTCTGTCTCAGCTATTTTGATTGATCTCTTTGGGGCAGGGACTGTCTTATTGCGTGTTCCTACAGCACCCAGCATACCTGGGCCTTGATTCTAGGTACTAGCAGAATATACATAATACAGCCCTCTGGGAATCTTTTTTCTCCATGAAAATTTGTGATGTCAATGAAACTATTTTCACATTTCTCAAAATTATTTAGGTTTTTGTCCCTCCGCCACCCCTAAAAGCTGACTCGGGGGCGGGGAGATTGGCAACTGAAACCGGAAGAAAAAAATGTGTGCTGCTGCTTTTTTTTTTTTAAATAAAATCTGATTTTTTGTTGATGTTGATGAAATCAGATTTTTTATCCACAAACATTGTCAGGGGAGAAGGGGGGAAATGTTCTAATGGAAAACTTTTTTGACCAGCTGTAAGAAATAATACTGGGCAAGACCACTCAATGCTTAACAGCTCCGTTGGTTTTTAATTTATATTAGAATTATACCCAGTCCTCCAGCACTGCCTCCACCTCCCTAAGCTTTGATGGCTAGTTCCTTGTAGGCATCCCAGTGGCTATGGGACTTGAGGAATGGGTCTGAATGCACAGAGGGTGGTGGCTATGTGGGCACTGCAGGAAGGGTGTGCCAAGCAGCAGAGAGGAAAGAGGACAGAGGAGCTGATGAACAAGTGTCACTGGCAGAGCGGAGGGGATGATGTGGAAAGAAATGAGGACACGTAAGAAGGGACAACACAGCTATGAAGGGCCTGTAAGACAAAGACAAGAAGCTGGAACGGGGTGCAGCACAACAGAAGGAGCCAGCATAAAGATGCAAAGAAGGGTTGGCGCAGGCTATATGAAAGGCAAGGACGCTTATCTTAGCAGCTGCATGTTGCACCAGCTGGCATGGGGCTTTGTGGGCAACAAGGAGGTCAGAATGACTCTGTGACTCACTGTGTGACCCTGGGCAAAGCTGTGTCTCAGGTTCCTCATCTGTAAAATGGGGTGACGATCCTCCTGCGCTCTCCTGCAGTGCTGCAAGATCTCTGGATAAAACACGCCATGGAGTTGATTCCTCTGCAAACAGGAGGATGTGTTCAGCCTGGGGCAGGAGTGGGGGAGAGTTGGTGGGTTTTCCGTGAATCAAACCACATCCTTAAGAATGGGGGGCCGTGTTCACAGCTCCCCTGCCCCTTGTGTGATCATTCACATCCGTGCAATGTGGGCATGAAATGCCACTGGGTCCATGGTAATTTTACAGCCACTTTGCACGGCTGAAAACAATTGCATGAGAGAATCCAGCTTTTGGGAACGAGAGCTAACACTGTAACATTGTCTAGCGATGAGAGAAGGGCACCTGGGAGTCAGGACTTCTGGATCCTTTCTATTCACAACCCTGCCACTGGGGGACCTTGGGCAAATCTCTGCACGGCTCAGTTTCGACCCATCTGTCCTATGGCTCAAAGAACACTGTACGGGTGGTGGGAGGCTTAACAGCAGCAATGCACGTCTGTAAAGAATACCGAGATCCTTAGATGAAAGATGTATATGCTGGTGCCCAGATAGCCATGTGATGGATTGTGAACAGAGGCAGTCCCAGCAGAGGAGACTAACACCCAGTGACACAGCCCAGGTTCATTTCTCTCTCTCTCTCTCTCTCTCTCTTTTTTCATCTCTGCAACCCCCTTGTTTGCTAAACGGAGCCAAATCAGCCCGTTGTTTGATCCTCCCCAGGGTGAAATGCCCATGGCAGCCGGTCCCTGGTTAATGCCCTGGGACAGTAGTTTGTTCAAGATTCTTTCCTTCCTGTTGTAAAGACCTGCTTGATGTGTCTGTGTCCTACAGCTCATCTTATGTCATAGACCCTCTACTGCTGGCCATTACTGGAGATTCTTCTATCAACTGCTGAAGTGGCAGAGGCCTCAGCTTTCAGATCAGGAGGAGCTGTGCACCGAGCCTCCACTAGGATGTTCCCCACAGCCCTGGACCTATAAAGTCCTTGGAAAGCAGCAGTCTCCTGTCACTGACACTAGTGGGTATCTTCAGTGATGTTGGTTATGCTGCAGCGAGAGGAGATTCAGGCCCAGCCTCTTTAAGGCCTGGTCTATATTACGAGTTTATCTTGAATTTAGCAGCGTTAAACCAAATTAACCGTGCACCTGTCCACACAACAAAGCCCTTTACTTCGATATAAAGGGCTCTTAATATCGATATCTGTACTCCACCCTGATGAGGGGAATAGCACTGAAATCGGTATTGCCATTTCAAATTAGGGTTAGTGAGGTCTCAATTCAACAGTATTGGCCTCCAGGAGCTATCCCACAGTGCATCATTGTGACCGCTTTGGACAGCAATCTGAACTCGGATGCACTGGCCAGGTAGACAGGAAAAGTCCTGCAAACTTTTGAATTTCATTTCCAGTTTGCCCAGCGTGGAGCACTGATCATACAGGTGACCATGCAGTCCCAGAATCAAAAACGAGCTCCAGCATGGACCATATGAGAGATACTGAATCTGATCTCTGTATGGGGAGATGAATCTGTTCTATCAGAACTCCGTTCCAAAAGATGAAATGCCAAAACATTTGGAAAAATCTCCAAGGCCATGATGGACAGAGGCCACAACAGGGACTCAACACAGTGCTGTGTGAAACTTAAGGAGCTGAGACAAGCATACCAGAAAGCCAAAGAATGAAATGGATGCTCACGGAGGGAGGGGCGACTGACAACTGTAGCTATCCCACAGTTCCCACACTCTCCGAAAACCATTTGAATTCTGGGCTGAGCTCCCGAAGCCTGAAGGGTCAAAAACATTGTTGCAGGTGGTTCAGGGTATATGTCATCAGCCCCTCCCTGCTCCCCCGCCCCCTGTGAAAGCAAAGGGAAAAAAATTGTTTCTCACCTTTTTTCAATGTCACTGTATGTCTACAGGATGCTGCTGGCAGCTGCAGTGCTGCAGCACTACACAGCAGCATCTCCTTGCCTTGCCTTGCGGAGGGCAGACGGTACAGTAGGACTGGTATCCATCATTGTCATCCCGTGGGTGCTCCTGGCTGGCCTTGGTGAGGTCGGCCGGGGGCGCCTGGGCAAAAATGGGAATGACTCCAGGTCATTCTCTTCTTTAAGTTTTGTCTAATGGAGAGTCAGTCCTGCCTGAAATATCATGGCAGCTGGAGGCTGTGCTCCCCTCCCCCCTTTGATCTCTGCTTGCAGAGGCAATAAAGTCAGTGTTATTTCTTATTCATGCATTCTCTATTACTTCATCACTCAAATGGGGGGATAACTGCCACGGTAGCCCAGGAGGGGTGGGGGAGGAGGGAAGCAATGGGTGGGGTTGTTGTAGGAGCACCCCCTAGAATGGCAAACAGCTCATCATTTCTGCGGGGTGTCTGGGGCTCTGACCCGGAGTGGCTGTTTGCCTCTCTGGTTCTTTAGTAGGCTTGCCTGATATTCTAGGCAGCACTGACTCTCCATTAGACAAAACCTTAAAGAAGAGAATGACCTGGGGAGTCATTCCCCTTTTTGTCCATGCGCCCCCGACCGACCTCACTGAGGCCAGCCAGGAGCACCCATCACAGCAGCAGACGGTACAGTGTGACTGGTAACCATCATTGTCAACTTGCAAAGCAGCAGACGGTACAGTAGGGCTGGTAACCATCTTTGCTAACTTGCAAAAGGAAAGGGGATGCTGCTGTGTAGCGCTGCAGCACCGCGTCTGCCAGCAGCATCCAGTAGACATACGGTGACAGTGAAAAAAGGCTGAACGGGCTCCATGGTTGCCATGCTATGGCGTCTGCCTGGGCAATCCAGGGAAAAGGGCGCGAAATGATTGTCTGCCGTTGCTTTCATAGAGGGAGGATTGACTGACTACATTTACCCTGAATCACCCGCAACACTGTTTTTGCCCCATCGTGCATTGGGATCTCAACCCAGAATTCCAATGGGCAGGGGAGACTGCAGGAACTATGGGATAGCTACGGGATAGCTACCCACAGTTCAACGCTCTGGAAGTCGACGCTAGCCTCGGTACACGGACGCACACCGCTGAATTAATGTGCTTAGTGTGGCTGTGTGTACTCGGCTTTATACAATGTTTCCAAAAAACAGTTTCTGTAAAATCGGAATAATCCTGTAGTGTAGACATACCCTAAATGTTGGTTACAGCTGCAGTCATGTTTGGGGCTGAGAATGTTGGCAGGACGGTTAAAAAGAAGGCCTAAGTGCTGCTAGGGGACCAGGTGAGGCTGAGTGGTGTCTGGGATACCAATCATGAAGCTAGCCTGCCCCAGTGCAGAACCTCTGCTATCCAGGGCTGCCCAGGGCAAGTGGGGCAATTTGCCCTGGGCCCCACAGAGGTCCCCACAAGAGTTTTTCGCGGCCCCTGAAGCGGGGTCCTTCACTTGCTCTGGGGGCCCCGGAGCATGTTCCGCGGCAATTCAGCGGCGGGGGGTCCTTCCGCTCCGGGACCCGCCACCGAAGTGCCCTAAAGACCCGTGATGGCAGGTCCTGGGGCAGAAGGACCCCCTGCCGCAGTGCTGGGTCTTCAGCGGCAATTCGGTGGTGGGGGATCCCCGCCACCGCCGATCCCAGGCCCCCTGAATTCTCTGGATGGCTCTGCCATTATCTATAAATCAGATTCCCAGGGAGTTGGTAAGTGATGCCACCATCCCCCTTCAAGGCTGGGGAAAGTGGGAATGAAATCCCAGAGCTGGCTGCAGCAAGCCACACCAACAGCCCTGAGACACAGCGGTCCTGACCTCTGCCGAGAGGTCTGGCTCCCAGCAAAATCCCCCTAAACCTGGTTTTAACAGTCTCCTAAACTCTGCTCTGTACAACAAATGGATCCTGCGAGGGCCGGATGAGAAGGGGGAGCTTGGTCAGGAGGACGCACAGGCTGCCTATAAGAAAGGGTTCTTATCTCTGGAGCTGAGACATGTTCTAACAATACTTCACACTGTTAAGAAACAGCTGGCAAAGGGTTTCAAAAGGGGACGCTGCTGAGATTGGAATCACAGGGTTCAGAAGAGCTGGCCTTATCTCACAGACAAAGAACATTTTTTTTAAGGTCACTGTCCAGCAGTTCAAAGATGCATCCAGCCCAAGAGAACAGGGTCACACACTGCTCTTTCCTAGCCTTCTACTTCATTATTACAGCGCTCAGAGGCTGCAACCGAAATCAGAGCCCTATTGTGCTAGGTGCTGTACAGAGATAGAGGCGTTGTCTGGGAGCTCTTTATCAGACTAGCAATATCAGTATACTGTACCAGCAAAGCGCTCATGCTGCTGCAGCCAGCAAAGCTGTGTTAGAATGATAGAATATCAGGGTTGAAAGGGGCCTCAGGAGGTCATCCAGACCAAGCCTCTGCTCAAAGCAGGACCAACATTAACTAAATCATCCCAGCCAGGGCTTTGTCAAGCCGGGCCTTAAAAACCTCCAAGGATGGAGGTTGTGCGTTGTGTGCTGGGATAGTCAAATCAGCCTCTCTATTGGCAGAAGTGCAGCCAGTAGAGCTGTCTCTGCCCTAGAGGCATTTGCCAGTGTAGCTTGCACCTCATCACAGCCCTGACGGACAGAGCATCAGCAGAAATTCACAGTGTGGATCTGGCCGGAGTATCTAGTGTGAATGCTGGGTCCTTACCACAAACCACCCAGTCTCACAGCTTCTGCATTTAGCCACGTGGGTAAAGGCCGAGGAGGAAACGCATGCCAGAGCAGGCCGAGTGGGTAAATCAGCACTGGCTGGTGCTGCACGGGAGGGGGGTGTTTACAATGGCACCCAAGTGGAAGAAAGTTTCATTTTCTTGTTTCAGAACAGATCCCGGCAGGATTGCTACATGCGGGCCAGCAAGTCATTAAAATGGACTCGGGCTCGTCCTGAGCTGCTGGCTCTCCCCCAGGCAGCAGGTTCTTTCTGTCCCAGAAACATCTATGATTAATAAAGGTGACAGAGTTTTATAGAACACAGCAGGCTCATCCCTCATCCTGGCTTCTGCAGCTCCTTTCCCTGTTGGCTACTCTCTGCTGGGACAGTCATGCCTGGCTGGTCAGTTTCTTCTTCTGTGTCTAGTCAGTTTCACTTTGCACTTCTCAGGTGCCAGCACAATTCAGGTTTGCAGAGATCTGAGTGCAAACCTTTTCCTCTCTCCCACTGGTCTAGCTCCTGGCCAGCCACTGCACTTTCTGTGTGATCACACACATTCTGGGTCCCAGAGGAAACGCAGCACCTGAGCATGACTCTGAGGGGCCACTGGGAGCATAGTTGGTTAATTCCCACCTGCATAGAAAATCCCTGTGCTTGAGAGAAACAGGATGAGCTGCCCACGGTATTTCACTAGCACAGTGGCAGATCCAGAAGAAATAGGCAAAGGCAGGCAGCAGCATTGGCTGTGTGTGAGATCAGGGTGTGTGAGAGAGCTGTCTGTATTTGGTTAGTAGCACTGGCATCCCCATTTCACAGACAAGAGAACTGAGGCATATGGAAGCTGAGTGACTTGCCTAAGGTCAGGCAGCAAATCAATGGCAGAGCCCAGAAAACAATGCAAGGGTCCCATGCTGTGTCCTACCCACTAGGCCAGGCCAGCCTCCCGCTGTCTGCATGACTGAGCTCAGCACTTGTCTGATGAAGGTGTTTGACTTTCCCAGCAAACACACAAGGTCTGTGTGCATCACAAAACCCTCACTGCCCCAGGGAGGTCTGGGATGCATGTCAGAGAAATTCCTTTCCTTGGTGCCTAACTCCATCAACCATTCCACAGGGTGAAAGCAGGATAGAAACCCTCCAGCCCACACTCAGGAGCAGCAGTTGCTCTTAAAGGCTGCAGCACTGTACACTGGTTGGCCCCTCACCTCCCTGTGTGCACAGGAGGGCTTGGACTAGAGGTTAACCCAGTGCTTGCTCCTCTCTAGACAGGGCCTGCCCCGGTCCTGCCAGAACCCACCACCCATCTGCCCCTGCCTAGTGGTGTCTGTGCCTTGGTGCAGGGTCATTCCCCCAATTGTACATGCTGTCCCCTTAAAACAAAACTACAGTTCCATGGCAGTACTTGGACACCAGAGCATGGCACCCTAGGGGAGTGCTGGGCAGCCAACCCCTGCCACAGGGTTTAGGATGCCAGGTTCACATCTGCCGCTTTGGTATTTTTCACACCACCAGCCAAGCAAACCTGCTCCCTAGCTGAAGGCCAATGCGGATTGTTGGGGGATGAAAGGAGATTGTGACTTGCCTCTCTTACAAACAGCACCTGCAGGGGAGAAGGGGTCTGATGCTTCCAAGGGCTCTTTCATCTGGCAGGCCAAGGTAGAAGAGGAGCCAGTGGCTGGGAGCTGAAGATAGGAGAACTCAGAGTGAGGAAGAGGCACCTAAGCACAACAGAGCCATGCCTCAGGCCCAGCGCCTGGAGTCCCAGATCGCACAGAATCTTCACTTTTACTGAAAAACAATATGGCTCTAGCCCTCATGGCTGTGAACAAAGCCATGAAAACATGAGGTGTGGGAGGGTCGCTGATGCAGGGACATCTGCCTGAGTCTGCAGAGAGCCTCAGCAATAGCTCTGATGGGGCATTGCCCCATGCATTTCATCGGGTGGTTAACTCTGAAACCTAACAACAGTTCCTCAGACGAGGGCTCTGTATGCAGAGAGTCCTTGCTGGCAAGCCCTGCATACAGCTTTTGGGTGGATAGGCAGCTCATGCCAATGCTACCCCATGGAGGGGCAGGGGCAGGGACAGGGTCATGTGAGTGCATACCTAGGATTCCGGATTGGCTTGACCCAGTCCTTTGTCTCTGGGTGCATAGTCGAGAACTGTTTGTGTGAGAATTTGTGCATGAAGCAGGGATTCAAACCACCTGTGTGAGCTGTGTGCAAGGGAGATCTGGGGGTGGATGCGCACTCTATGTGTGTTGTGAGCACTGGGTGCATGTGACGAGCACCGGGAGTCAGACTAAGATCTGGGGGTGTAAGAGGTGGGTGTGTGGCGAGTGCTGTGTACGTGTGAGAACCAGGCATGTCCATGAGGGTTACTGGGTGAGATCATGGCATGTGAGAGAGCTGTCTGTATTCGATTAGCACTAGATGTGTGAGTTGTGTGTGTAAGATCCACATGTGACAGTTGTGGCGGGGGGACAGTGAACACTGAGTGTGTAAGATCCATGTGTGAGCTATATGTATGTGTGATGAATCCTATAAGTGTCCTAGATCTGTGGGGGGAGAGGGGAGGATCTGTGGTGTGTAAACTCTGTGTGTGTGTGTGAGAGAGAGAGAGAGTGCAAGTGTGTGGGAGTACTGAGTGTGAAATCGGTGTGTTGTGTGGTTAATGTATGTGTGTAAGTCATGTGGTGAGTGCAGTGAATGTGAGCCTGAGATCCAAGTGTGTTAGATCCATGTGTGAGATTTGTGTGTGTGACTACTGTGAGTGTGTGTGATCCATGTGTGAGCTCCGTGAGCATGAGAGCTGCATCATGTGTGAATGTGTGTGTGAGAGCCATGTGTGAGCTCGGTGAGCGGTGTGTATGCATGAGAACTGTGCATGTGTTAAAGAGCCATTGTGAGATCTGTGTGTGCAAGCTGCATGTATACGAGTGCTGTGAGTGTGTGACAGCAGAAGCACTGGTGGAGGCATCTCAGGAATGTGCCCCTTTCCCCCTCGTCCTGCAGCAGTGCACTCCTCTGCAATGGCATTTCCTCTCTGGAAATCTCCCCCTTGGGGGTTACCTTTGCTATGTGCCAGCCAGCTGCTTGCAAGAGGCAAAATTGCTAACACATGGTTTCCCCTGCTCTCCCCCTACAGCCAGGCTGACATCACTGCCTCACACAGGGCCTGACCCGGATCCCTTCTCCTCTTCCTGCGTTCAGCTGCCTGGTGGCACAGCTCCAGCTCAACGCAACCATGGGAGGACTTTGCTGGCCGCCCTGCCTGGACCACGCATGTGGGCTGAGAGGAAGCCCTTGGCACTGCCATGATTCCCTATTCTGCACCAACACCCGCTGCCCGCCTTCCCCTTGGCTTGGAGGATTCTTACACTAACTGTCAGAGTGCTGCTTCACTGGGAGCACCCTCCCGTGGCAGGCCGCAGCATGACAGGCCCATCTGCCTCAATTTCCCCTCTCAGGTGACCCCATTACTTCACTTTCCTGTCTCCACACTCCCCCTCTTTGGGGCTGCTGTATTACAACAACCAGTCCAGAGAGCACCTAACAAAAGTCTGACACCCTGTCCATTGCTCAGTCCAGCGGGCGCAGTCATTACAACTCAAGACACCTCATGCCTCGCTGCCCCACATACCAATGACCTTTGCCCACATCCGGACTCTGTCAGTCCTCTCCTGTCCTCGTGCTGGGACAGCTGCCCCAGCCCTTCCAACCAGGGCACAGCCCTTCCCCTGCTCCCCCAAGCCCGGCTTCTGGGAGAGAGTTTGTACCAGGGATGCACCCCTTGCTCCCCCAGCCCTCACTTGGGTCCTCCTGGCCAGCTCCCATCAGCAGGGGAGCTTCTTTGCTGCTCCTCTGCCTTCAGCGCTCTCCTGCCCAGAGCCAGCTGACATCCCCCTTTGTCACTCCTCCAGTTTTCAGCTCTCTGCAGGCCTGGCTCCGGCTCGGGAACGCCAGCCACCAAATCCCTTGTGCTGCTTTCCTGCCTTCTCCCAGGAGCCACCTTCTGCTCCCTCCCTGGGCTCCTCCAGTCTCCCAGGGATGGGGCAGCTCTCTCCTGATCCTGACTGACCCAGTCTGCTCCGACTCACTGGTCTTGCCTGGCAGGTTCCTGCCCCCGGCCTCTGGCAGTCGCTCCCAGGGACCTCTTGCACCTGGCCAGTCTCCCAGCTCCCCAGATCTGCCCTCTCTGCCCTGTTCCTGGCTCACGTTCAGGCCCCAGTCACCTGGGCTCCTTCTCACTGGCTCTCCCACCCTTTTCTTTATGGCCCCTAGCTGCTGCCCCACTCTGTTAAATGGCCAAGCTGGGGTGTGCTGAGCAGCTTCTCCCTCATAAAGAAGCAGTGTCCCTGGTGAGGAGAGAGACCCGCAGAGGGAACCAAGGATCAATCAGTAGGCGGGGTGACCAAAATAACCTCACCCCAGCGGCTTCCAAACACCCCTGCTAGGCCTCCGCAGAGCTCCCTAAGCTGTAAGCGCGCAAACAGAGGCACAGGGCCTTGGTTGAGGTGACCCGGCAAGTTCCTGTCCCAGAATAGAACCCACATCCCCTGCTGTGCAGGCCCGTGGTCAAGCTGGTAAACCGCAGCTGCCCCCGAAAAGCCAGGCCGAGTGAGCCACAACTTCCTCTCCAGTCCGAGAGCGTCCGTTGACGAGTTCAAGCGCTTTATCGAAACAGACCTGTGTGGGTCGAGTCTGAGATCCCCAGGCCGGAAGGGACTGGTGCGATCCTCTGGTCTGCCCTGGCTGGCACAGTAATTCCTTTGTTGAGCCTGGAACCTCACAAGAGCAGCGAAAGAGATGCCAGTCTCGCATTGAATGAGAATACCACCTGGCTCTAACAGAGCATGAGGGGCTCTCAAAGTACTTTACAGAAGAGGTCGGTGTCATTATTCCCATTACAGGCAGGGAAACTGAGGCACCAGGGAGGGAAGTGACCCATCTGAGGTAACCTAGAGCCACAAATAGAACCCAAGTTCCCTAAGCCCCAGGCCAGTGAGCTAGCAGCTAGGCAACACTGCCTCCCTTTAAAGCAGTGGGGAATCATGATCCTAGGTGCGTTGTTCCAAGCGAGCACCTGATTTCTAATCTGAATTTGTCCAGCGCCGGCTTCCATCCCTGCATTCAGGGGGGCGTTTCTCCTACCCGCCCTCTGGCTGGAAGGGCAGCCTAACCCCACTGCACATTAGTCAGGGACCAGGGAGGGGTGCAGCCAAGTGCACCTTAGCGAGTGTTCCTTCTGCACCAGCATCATCAGCGGATGTGACTGGATCCCCCTCAGCCCGTCACAGGGAAGCCTCTGGGAAGGGAACATCCTTGCCTAGAACTGGCCCCCTTTGGGCTCGGAGGATCAATGAGATGGGCAGTGAGGGGCAGGCAGGAGCAGGAAGGGAGGTGGGGTGACAGAACAAGGTTCCCTTCTGGCTTCCCCGCCGCTCCATTCTTGGGCAGATGCAGATGCCCCACCTGCCCAGGATGGCATCCCCCCTCTCTGGCTCCCAGCTGCCATGGAATCCAATGTGAACAGCTGGGCACCTCCTCTAAGGTGCAAACCTGGCTGACCGGTATCAGAAATCTGGGCTGCCCCCCTTTCCCAGAGCTATCTGTCTGTCCGCCAGCCTTAGACCATGAGCACCTCGGGGAGGGACTGGCCCTTTCCACACAGCTGGAACTCCCAGTGTGCTACAGGCGCAAAGAAACCAGCCCCTTACTCGTGCTCATGAAAGAGGTCTTGGAGTAATTGTGTGTATTTCCCTGAAAACATCCACTCAATGTGCAGCGGCAGTCAAAAAAGCTAATGGAATGTTGGGCATCATTAGGAAAGTGATAGATAATAAAATAGAAAATATTATTTTGCCACTATATAAATCCCTGGTATGCCACATCTTCATACTGTGTGCAGATGGGGTTGCCCTATCTCAACAAAGATACATTGGAATTGGAAAAGGTTCAGAAAAGGGCAACAAAAATTATTAGGGATATGGAACGGCTGCCATACAAGGAGAGATTCATAAGACTGGGACTTCTTAGCTTGGAAGAGAGATGACTAAGGAGGATATGATAGAGGTCTATAAAATCATGACTGGTGTAAAGAAAGTAAATAAGGAAGTGGTATTTACCCCTTCTCATAACACAAGAACTAGGAGTCACCAAAAGAAATCAATAAGCAGCGGGTTTAAAACAAACAAAAGGAAGTATTTTTTTCACGCAATGCACAGTTAATCTGTGGAACTCCTTGCCAGAGGATGTTGTGAAGGCCGACTATAACAGGGTTCAGAAAAGAACTAGATAAGTTCATGGAGGACATGGTCTTTGTATTGTGCCTGGCTGCCTGGCAGGAGAAGTATCTGCAGCAATCTGCTCTGCTCCATACAAAACAGGTAGCCAGCCTCGTACCCCTTGTTCCTTGGAGTCCTTTGGGCTGGTTCTGTGAATACAGGGGCAGGAACAGAGCTTGGGCAGGGCCGAGCTGACCCTCTAAGCGGGATGTGTTCATCTGTGCCTTGCCATGCTGTGTTCCCCGGAGCTTTCCTTCTGGACAGGATTTAATTTCCCAGGTCCCTGCCCTGCAGAGATGTTCCTTCCTTCTTTTCTTCTCTTTTCTTATCTTATCTTATCTTGGGGGGAAGAATAGCTCAGTGGTTTCAGCATTGGCCTGCTAAATCCAGGGTTATGAGCTCAAACCTTGACAGGGCCATTTGGGGAACTGGGGTAAAAATCTGGGGATTGGTCCTGCTTTGAGCAGGGGATTGGACTAGATGATCTCCTGAGGTCCCTTCCAAACCTAATATTCTATGATCTTCAGAAGTCCAGTGGTCAGAGCTCCTCCTGTCTTTGGATGCTGCCCATCCCAAATGGATTCCTGTAGGCTGCTTGGCCCTTGGAGCTCTCCTGGAGAGGCAGGCTGTACTGCTGCCAGGTCATAGCTGGGACCCAAGACATTATTCTGAAGGTTCTTACCCACACACCAGTGATATGTGTCTTAAAGAGACAGCCTCAAGGAGGTCAGGATCCCAAGTTTGCTCTCTGGTAGGGAACACACTGTAGGGTTTGAAGTTGGATCGTCAGGGCCAGATTTTCATATGCTCCATGCCTGCAGACAGGGCTGCCAGTTCTCTGGGTTTATCATGCATCTTGCAATATTTGAGGAGTTCCTGGAGTCCTCTGAGGATGTGAGACTCTCAGCTTGCCTTTAACATAAAAACAAAGCTTCCCATCCTTGTGGTTTCAAATAAACACTTGGAAATGTGACACTTTGAGGCTCCAAAAGCAGAACACAAAGGAAATGACCCCAAGGTGCATTATTTGTGAAATAAAATCTCATGATTTTTTAAGCCAAGCTCCTGATTTTTGAGCCAACTTGTGATGTTTGAATGTTGGCGGGTTGGGGGGAGAAGGTGTTTGGCCCCACTGCCCTGAGAACAATGGAGGCTGCTGGGGGCTTTGGGAGATCTGGACCCAGGGTGCTTTCACATCTGTGTTTGCAGTGAAGAACAGTAGTGGGAAGCCTGCTGGCAGGGTAGAGGACACCATCCGTTGCGCAGGGAATGCACAGGGACGTCCCAGAGAGAGACTCAAAGGGTCTCGCTGGTTTTCAGCACCTGGGGGCTGCCAAGGGGACAGGGATTTTACACATGAGCAGGCCATGTGGACTAAATAAATATAGGCAGGATCAAGGTTCCATCAACTTGGCAGCAGCCCCTCCAGCAAAACACACGCAGACAGGACTGTCAGAAATGGGGGAAAGGTTAGTCCTGCCACTCGGTGGGAAAGCGGCCAGCCCTGCACGGCCTCACTGAGAGCAGGGGCCGGGGCGTGGGTGAGTATGAACCCCTCTGCTCTGTCCAAGCCCCACTCAGCCCCAGCTCAACTCACAATGCCCTCCCTGTTGGGGCCTTGATGAGCCGGCTTGCACCTGGCGTAAAGGCCCCCTGTACTCGGGTATCTATGGTGCACAGGGGTCCTCTCACCTGCCCTTTGGCTCCCAGTGGAGAGCGCATGCTGTGAGTGGGCGAGGGGAGCTCCCGTGGACCAGCTGCCATCACTTCTGTGCCAGGCACCTTACCCGGTGGTACGGCCTTGTTACCGTGTATGTCACCCTGGTGACTGCTGGGGGGAGTAAACAGAGGGTGGAAAAAGCAACTAGGTCATGCGGCACTAGGGTTGCCAACTTTCTAACTGCAGAAAAATGAACACCCCTGCCCCATCCCCCCCTTCCCTGCCCTTGCCCCTTCTCCAAGGCCCTGCCTCTGCTCATTCCATCCCCCCTCCCTCTGTTGCTGGCTCTCCCCCACCCTCACTCACTCATTTTCACCGAGCTGGGGAAGGGGTTGGGGTGCAGGAGGGGGTTAGGGCTCCAGCTGGGGGTGCAAGATGGGGCTCTGGGCTGGGGTTGAGGGCTAGGGTTGCAGGAGGGAGCTCTGGGTGGAGGCTGAGGGGGTTGGAGTGTGGGAGGGGCTGTGGGCTCTGGGAGGGAGTTTGGATGTGAAAGGGGGCTCAGGGCTGGGACAGGGGATTGGGACATGGGAGGGTGTGCGGGCTCCAGGTGGCGCTTACATCAGGTGGTTCCCGGGAAGCAGCATCATGTCCCTCCAGCTCCTAGGTGTAGGGGTGGCCAGGGGGCTCTGCCTGCTGCCACTGCCTGCAGGCACCACCCTTGCAGCTCCCATGGGCAGTGGTTCCCAGCCAATGGGAGCTGCAGAGCTGGTGCTCAAGGCAGGGTGTGTGCGCAGAGCCCCTGTGGCCACCCCTATGCCTAGAAGCTGGAGGGTCATGACAGCTGCTTCCTGGGAGCCACATCAAGCCGGGTAGGGAGCCTGCCAGCCCCGCTGTGCCAGCAGCATTGCCAACCGGACTTTTAATGGCCTGGCAGTGCTGACTGGAGCCACTAGGATCCCTTTTTGACCTGGCATTCTGGTCGTAAACTGGACACCTGGCAACCCCACAGGGCCCTGCAAAGGCACCTGGGCCTGTGGTTATATGGCATATGATGGCCGTGTACCTTTTCTGTGCAATGGCCCTATCAGCCACTCCAAGCCTGTGGAGAAGCTGTCTTGTGAGGAGTTCAAGCTAGGATCAGGCCTTGCTTTGAGAGGATAGGCTGGGACAACAAGTGCTGCTTCCCTCCTCTGGGTGGAAAGGTAATTTCTACAGGGAAAGGCAGGTGAATGGCATGAGGGAGGGGCATCTGCAGCTGTGTAGCCAGGCCAGAGAGGTCACATGGAGACCAGGTGTGAAGAGCACAGGTCCAATTCAAATACAGCCCCTGTGATGGGCCATTGCTGGGAGCCAAAGATGTCCCCACAGGATCGACTCTAGCAGACCGCACCAGGGTCAGCCCAGAGAAGGACTGTTTGTGGCACCCAGCAGACCGGTAATTACAAGCATAAAGGAACACATATCCCTCTGGAGAAGAGAAGACTAGGGATTTCTAGACCTGGCTCCGCTTCCCTTTTCAAAAGCTCATTGAAGAGCTGTCCACCTTTGAAATCCCAGGCTGCAAGGCAGAGATCTCCAAACTAAGCTCAAGCCAGTGCAACCCCCCTGAATGCACGTAATAATGCGGCGATGGACTTCATGAGAACAGCCACAATGGGGCAGACCAAAGGTCCATCTCGCCCAGTGTCCTGTCTTCCGACAACAGCTGGGGCCAGGTGCTTCAGAGGGAATTAGCAGAGCAGGCAATCACTGAGTGATCCAGCCCCTGTCATCCAGTCCACCTGGAGCATGAGGTTGTGTTCCTGCCCACCTGGCTAATAGTTATTGATGGACCTAATCTCCATGAATTTAGCTAATTCTTTTTTGAACCCTGTTATACTTTTGGCCTTCACAGCATGCCATGGCAACGAGTTTCACAGGTTGACTGTGGCTGTGGGAAGAAATGTTTCCTTATGTTTGTGTTAAACCTGCTGCCCGTAAATTTCATTGGGTGACCCCTAGTTCTTGTGTCAGCGAACATCAAAATCTAGCACCCCTCGAGGGACCATGTCATAAACAGATAGTTAAGGGTTAATGTCTCTTTTACCTGTAAAGGGTTAACAAGCTCAGTGAACCTGGCTGACACCTGACCAGAG
>NC_133787.1:656241-674489 GCF_003597395.2 Chelonoidis abingdonii | reverse complement strand
AGGGGGGAGAAAGGTTAATTCCTCTCTGTTTTAAGATTCAAGGAGTTTGGATCACAGTGATCTCTCAGGGTAACCCTGGGAGGGGGAAGGAGGGGGAATGGTTTATTTTCCCTTGTTTTAAGACCCAAGAGGTTTGGGTCTTGGGTCCCCCAGGGAAGGTTTTGGGGGACAGGAAGTGTGCCAACACACTATGTTTATGGTTGGTGGCAGCGCTATCAGATCTAAGCTAGGAATTCAGCTTAGAAGGGTACATGCAGGTCCCCACTTTTTGGACGCTAAAGTTCAAAGTGGGAATAATACCTTGACAGACCAATATACGTCTCTCAGCACAATCAAACTTGATGTTCAGCTCCACTGATGTCAATATCAAGTCAAGTCTCAATAGAAGTCCAGCCCTGACATTAGGCCTCTTGCCCTCTGGACTGAACTGGGACTTGTTTAAATATGTGGTGAGTCTAGCTGAGCTGGCAGCCTTCTGGGGTTGCTCCTTGGTAGTCTATGGAGCTCTGCTAATCTCCTTATTTCATGGCCCCCCAAAGCGTGTGGGTTCTCCACAGGAGATACAGAGGAGTGCCATCTGTGAGCTGGGGAGACACACCCCTCTATATCCCCAGGTGATCTGGTGGCACTGTCTGATACATATCTTCCTCTCCCAGCTCTACGCCCAGCTGATCTGAGGGCTCTCCATGATACATATGAGACACACCTATGCACAGCTATGCCTCTAACTGTGTGACAAGGAACCTCCTGATGCCAACTGGCAAGGGGGGCGGTGTTACAAGACTGTCCTGATTCTGGTAAGTACACTCTGGTTCACCAAAGGATGTCAGGTGAGGCCTCTAATGTGTCACACCAGCCATTAATATTGTTGTGAAACGTACGAGCAGACACTTTGTGAGGAGTTCTGTACCTACTGGGAATATGTTCCTAGCGTCTGTTCCATACCCAGGCTGAGCCACCATCAGATGTTTTCTGTCAGACCAGAGAGATTGATTCACCTCTCTCTGACGGGAGGTAAGGTAAGCATTGTATGTTAACCCAGTGGGTGCCCCTTTGCATACAAAGTAAGACATTAATGAAGAGATGGAAAGTCAACTGGGAAGCACACAGAAAATGAAAAAGAACAAGCAAGCAAACCAGCCACATGTGGTTATCCTGTCTGTGAGCAAAGACAATGAACTTTGGGGGTATATCTGGAAGGCAAATGAGACACCCTCTCATTCTGCACCTGGGAAGTAAACAGACAGTGTGTTTACATTCATGAAAGCAGGATCTCAGCCAACCTTGCTTGAAAAGGTTGGTGAGAACTTTGGGTGAGACAAGCTTCTTTAGATAGCACGTTAACCTGATAATTCAGTCTAGTCTCTAGAAAGTGCGTTAGGATTGTGTTGGATATGCAACCATTTGTTTCCAGTATTCTGACTCACCATCTTTTCAATCGTGTCTTTGTTGTTGCTGTCAATGTATCTCAGTGCTGTGACATTAAGCAAAGTGCACATGAGCCACACTTGGATCTTCCAAGCTGGGGAGTTCTGTCCCTTTGGAAACAGCAGAGCTGGCAGTCCTGTGAGTAGCCAGTGTCAGGGGCTGGGTGTCACAGGGTTTGACGAAGTGGGACTGTTCTTAACGTTTCCTCTGAATACTGTGTGGGTGTCTCAGTTTCCCCTATGCATTTCTTAAGTCTCTAGGGGGTGAGATTGTTGCAAACCAAAGGGCCAGTGTACATAAATGGCTGACACTCTGTCTCCTGGAAACTAATGGCCAAGGCCCTTCCCCTCTGCAAGGAAATAGCTAAAGGTGTCAGAGAACACCTTTGGGCAGGAATAGATCAGTGGTTTGAGCACTGGCCTGTTAAACCCAGGGTTGTGAGCTCAATCCTTGAGGGGGCCATTTAGGGATTGGGGCAAAAATCCATCTGGGGATTGGTCCTGCTTTGAGCAGGGGGTTAGACTAGATGACCTCCTGAGGTCCCTTCCAACTCTGATATTCTATGAACAAAGATCAGGTGACCTCCTGGCCTAGGAAAGGAACAAAGCCCAGAGAAAAGGGGCTGGAGGGGGAGTCAGTTTGGGGCTGGCTGGCTGGCTGGGGACAAGGAGTGAAGTGCAGTTGTGGTTGTCCGGCTCACTGCTCCCTAAAATGGACCCAGCTGAGGGGTCCTGTTCTTTGTACCTACAAAGCTCTGTGTTCCTGTCATCCAATAAACCTCTGTTTTACTGGCTGGCTAAGAGTCACATCTGACTGCGAAGTGGGGGTGTGTGCAGGACCCTCTGGCTTCCCCAGGACCCCACCTGGGCAGACTCACTGCGGGAAGCGCACGGAGGGACAGAGGATGCTGAATGCTCCAAGGTCAGACCCAGGAAGGTGAGGCCATGTGAGCTTCTTGCCCTGAAGACAATCTGTTCCAAAGGAGAGGAAGCTCCTCAGAGTCCTGACTGGCTTTGTAGGGAGCAGTTCCAGAGCATCGCCCAGGGACTCCATGACATGGGAAAACTTCAAAGGGACTCGGGGAGCGGGGTGCACCCCTTGTTAACCTGCAAGGCAAGGGAGTGGCTAGCACATCCCCGAGGAGAGGGCTGGAGTGGCTGAGAGGCTGGTGGTATCAGGAAGCTGCCACCCAGCCAGGCACAAGCAAGGTGCACCAGGTACCTCGAGAATGGGCACAAGCTTGTGCTGTCAATGCATGCCCATGTTACAGGCTTCAGGGTTATGGGATTTCTGGACATGCCACGACCTAGCCTGCTCTTGCTGACATAGTCTAACCTCTACAGAGGGTGGCTTTTGTCCAAACATGGAGTCCTCCCTCTACTTTCTAGCCTGTTTGCTTCCAGCGAAGTCAGTGCAACAGGGGGAGGAGGAACCTGCTGGTGAGGAGGCTCTGACTCGCTTTCGAAGCAGCCCCTCAGCAGAGACTTGCAGTGCAGTGTTGGACCAGAGCTTTAGGATGGTAAAGCCACATTAATTCTGCCCCCCTCCTCTGACTGCTGGTTCTCTGCATCCTGAGTGACTCTGTGCTGAGCTCCTGCAGTGGGCTGTGGATACAGGCCAAGGCAGCCCTGAGATGGTTTGACATTGCCCAAGCTCAGCAGCTGATCCGGCCCTGCTGCTCCGCACTAGCGGGTTGTGGAAGATGGAGGTGATTGGCGGATATGCCTCAGCAGTATCACTGACCTCAATTCCCACCTTGGACTTCTGAGGAGCTTGTGCCCATTTATACCAGCTGAGATCTGGCCCAAAGATCACTGTTACCCCAACAGAACTTGACCTAGCAATTATCAAGGCCCAGATGGCCACAAGTCTGGCCAGGGAACTGTGCAGACCCAGCACTTGGTCTTGCTGACCAGCCCTGTCCCCCCAATCTGCTGTGTGGAGATCCTTGTATGGAAGCCAGGCTGAACCCACAGGTGAAGCCACTCTCCAATTCTCAGCATTGCAGAGTTATCTCAGGGGCACGAGAATTAAGATCACTTGTGCATGCTCCACACCCCATAAATTATGAGTCAGTCTCAGCCTCCTTGATCCTAAAAATGGCTTTTAACACACTCCCAGGGAGTGATTGTATTTTGGTTATCTTGTCTTTGCCCAACGGGCTTTCAATGAGGCCCTAAATTCCCTTTAAAGCTGAATAGTTTGTCTCATCGTGTGGTCTAATCTAAAATAGTGCAATCCTGACCATCTAATCTGATAACATACACAAGTCTGCACAAGGGGGAGGGTTGTGAGCTCAATCTTTGAGGGGGTGATTTGGGGATTTAGTTAGGGATGGGTCCTGCTTTGAGCAGGGGGTTGGACTAGATGACCTCCTGAGGTCCTTTCCAGCCCTGATATTCTATGAAGGCTCAGGTATTCAGAACTAAGAGGAGCTGAGCGCTTGGGCAAGGAACAAAAGAGACACAGAGGGAAAAGGAAAAATTAAACAAATCCAAGCAAGTATCAGAAATCTGGAGAAAGCAAATATCCTCCCCATTCCCTGAGCAATGGACTCCCGGGCACAGCTCATGCTAGCACTGACAGAGAAGATGCAGTTAGACAGAAGCTGAAGCTGACTGTAGGAGTGCATGGCCATCCCTCCCTGTCAATCTCAAAGTGAGGCCATGCCCTCTCGCTGGCTTCTTCCTAGAAAGGTAATCTGGTAAAGGAGAAATTAGCTGTCTCTGATGTCCAGGCCCTCTGAGTTGGGCTGGGCAGTAATCAGTCTCAGGGGTTCGAGCCCCAAACAGTTTAGGGGACTCTGGCCCTCAGGCAGGACAGGGCAGCACTCAGACTAAGGCTCCAGCAAGGCAGAGCATTAAAGGGACCAGTGTTCTAGATCTGGCAGGCAACAGGCTAACAGAGGCCTCCTGGGGCAGGGGGTGTGGGAACCCACTCCACCAGGTCCCTGTGCAGTGTCCCATCAGTGGGGAAACACACTGACCTGGGTTCAGGCAGCAATGCACACGGACTGGAGTTGGTTGTCCCTGGGCTACTTCCTCTCCTCCCCTCCCCTCCCCTCCCCTTGGGGTGTACCTGCATCCAGAGGTTATCCTCTGTCCCCTGGGATACACCACCAACGGTAATCCTGGCAGCTCAGCAAGGGCTGGCAAGTTCTCAGTGCAGCAGTGGGTAGGGATGCATCTGTCTCCCTTGGCAGCTGCAGGGCCCGCCTTTTATACTTCCTGTTCCTATTCTGCCCCTCTGCTTCCAGTGGGGTGGGCATGGACTTCCTGTCAATCTCCAAGGGAGGCCCCACTTCCTCACTACACTGACCCTTCAAAGATCCTCTTTGCCCCATTGATTCTTCTTCCACTGTGAGTTTGAATGCAATTAATCAATTTGTTTGTTTATTTAATTTCTTTCCAAGTATCCAGCCAGGCAGCCAGGGGCTTTTACACAATCAGAACCAGCATGACTGTCAGCTAAGGGGCCAATGTTTCTGCGCCTGAATTTAAGCAGCCAAATCCAGATTTAGGCACCACTGTGAGCAGCTGGATTGTTAGAGGGTGCTGAGCAAACCCGCAGGACACACTGCCTCAGCACCTCTGAGAATCAGTCCACTGCCTGACATGCCTAAAGACAGATTTAGTTGCCTAACTTTAGGCACCTACATTGTAGCTGCATATTCTGTAAACCCAGGCCAAAACTGCACATGTGAGAATCCCGCCAGGCACAGGAACATTCTGCCAGGCGTGTGCACTGGGCTTTGCCTCATATAGATCAGGCACAACAGGGCATGTGCAATGTAACATGCATGCTTTGGAGAACGTGGCTTCTGAGCTACATACTGTGTCAAGCCCAGGCATCCATTTCCTCCTCAGGGGAAGAAAGTCTGTGTGTCCACACATTTGGTTCTGGGTTGCCTGGCAACTGGAGCAGAGCAGGGAGAGGGCTCAGCAACTGGCCAATCCCCAGCCAGCAGCTTCACCCACAGGGGAGCTGGAGGTGAAGGGACAAAACACCCCACTTTATGGTGCTGAGCTCAGGCCACCAGCAGGCTGCCCAGCTGCACGCATCTGTCTAATGAGTGAAGAAATGCACCATAAAAAAGCAACTAAGTCCCAGCTCCTGAAGGGCCAGAAGGCACCTGCAGGGGCATCTGATGCTCCCCAGCTAGGGACCATGGCAGCAGGGTGTGTACAACTGACAACCAGGGCACCATCCCTGTTGTCACAGTGGGTGTGGGGGAAGGACTAGGGTGGAGGTCTCAGGACATGTCACTAGGGGAGGTGAGGAGGGAATTGCCAGCTAGGAGGGGATCAATCCAGGTGGGCCTCCTGGGGGACGCTGATTTGGGGAGCCTTGTCCTAGGGGAGGGGTCTCCACTCACTGTTCTCTGAGTTTACAAAGCAGGAGCAGTGTGTCCCACGCCAGATGCCCTCATGAAGCCAGGATGTTAAGACAAGCAGGTTGAGATGATTTACCAGCATAGGAAATTAGACAGGGAGACATTGCTAATGGATTTCCACCCTTCAAGGATCTCCTGTGAATCCCCCAAAATCCAAGAACAAGAATGAGCAACTCCAGGAGCTGGGGGGTTGTACAAGCCTCTGAATTCCGACGCTGACACACTTAGACCACAGAGCCAGAGCTGTGCGAATAACCCATTTTTCAGANAGCTAAGGTCAATCAGCATCTCTCCACTGAGTATTTTCTTGCAGGTTTCTAATAGCTGGAGGAAATGGCATTCCTACCCCACTAGGGTATATATCAATTTTAAAAGATTGTATGAGGGATTTATTGTATGTCCTGGGAAATGAAGGTTTGATGCTGTTGTCTACAGCTAGACAGAGAGCCCTCTCCTGAGAAAGCTCATGGAAGTCATTGAAAAGAATCTGGACTGCATACGTGTCATAGGCCCTATATGGCTGGTAGCTGATGGAGAGTATAGCTCTACAAAAGGTGATTTGTTTGGTTCACTGACAGATCCAAAAAATTAGGGGGAAAAATCACATTTTGGGTCAATCTGAAATGACCTTTTTCAGAAATTTTCAGGAAATCAAAAGTAAAAAAAAAATTGGGTCAAATGAAATGTTTAATTTCAACTTTGAGCAGTTTTGTAAATGTAAATAAGTTGAAGGGCTCTTCAACTGAATTGAAGGGTCAAAATGTATTGAAACCAAACACTCGCTTTTTCAAAACAAAAAAAATGTTTGGCAAGTTTTTCTCGACACGAATGATTTGGCGAAACCCCCATGAATTCAGGAAACGTTTCTGTATCGCTGAACCTGTCTTTTTGTTGTTCTGAAAAAAAAATGGCTGAAAAATTTCTCCCTGTAGCTCAAGGGAGACGGGCTCACAGAGCAGGGCATCTGGATTCTCTCCTTGCTGTTGCAGTGACGTTCACACGGCCGTGCTGTGCCACACAGGGACAGCCAGGGGTTAACTGCAATGTGCAATTATCTGATCGTACCCCAGTCTCCTAGTGGAGGCTGGAAATGTTTAAGGAAAACACACAGGTGGCTGTTCTCTCCAGAGAACCCTCTGTTATAGCATGTCCTTTCCAGAGCACCCCCTTGAGGCATAGTGTAGTGCACCAACTACTCAGCCTCAGTTTCCCAGCCAGTCTTCTGCTGTTCTACCCAGCCCCCAGTGCCTTCTAGGTTTCAGAGACTTAGCCCTCTGGCTAGGTCCCACAGTTCTATCCCTTGGGGGCACTCAAAATCCAAAATGATACAAATTTATACTCTTCCCTTTCCTCTGGTAGCTCTGCTAAGCACCAGGCTTTCCCAGCCTTCTCTCTCATAGTGGTGGCAGTCCCCGTCTGCTCTCTCTGCCTGCCCCCCTTCATCTGAACTCACACGTCTTTATGCCCTCAGTGATCCACGGCCACAGCAGCTGCCTGGCGGAATGGGAAACACTATTCAGCTGTTGATCAGTCGGAGAGGGGTAAGAGAAGAGCCACAAGACTGATTAGAGGGTTAGAAAACCTGCCTAAAAGTGATTGAACTCCTTGAGTCTATCTAGTTTAGCTAACAAAGAGAGGTTTGGGCTGACTTATTTACAGTCTATAAATACCTACGTGGGGAACAAATATGTAACAATGGACTCTTCAGTCTAGCAGAGAAAGATCTAACATGATCCAGCTGAAGCTAGACAAATTCAGACTAGAGAGGAGGTGTCCATGTTTAGCAATGAGTATAATTAACCACTGGAACAACTGACAGTTGTGGTGGATTCTCCATCACTGTCGATTTGTCAATCAAGATGGGCTGTTTCTCTAAATGTTCTGCTCTAGGAGTTATTTTGGGGCAAGTCTCTGGCTTGTGTTATACAGGAGGCCAGTCTAGATGATCACAATGGTCCCTTTTGGCCTTGGAGTCTATGAATCATCTAAAGATTCAGACAGTTGAGGAAACAACTAGGGTGTTGTCCATTTTTGATCAACAGGGATGAATTAGTTGTGAACAAACGTGAAGGTGGTCAGGAACTTGACAGGAAGTAATCATGCACTGATCGAATTCAAGATCCTATAGAAAGGAGGACATGAGAACAGCAAAACAAGGACACCAGACTTCAGGAGGGGCAACTCTGAGACACAGCAGGCAGAGGTCCAGCAGGCTGTTGGCAGCGGGTGCGACAGGAAGAGAGCTGCCATGCCATTCCTGGCCACAAGGAGGCACTCCAGTGAGGAGCTCAGCCTTTTACTTTCCCATGATGCACCACAGTCTCCCTCTATTGACCTGATATTTCAGTTTTCGGGCATTTATTTGCCAGAAAAATAAAATCAGTGTTTCCCATGGGCATCTGATGCTTTGCTGATATTTATGCCTAGTGGAAAATGCTCCTTTCCATCCACCAAGAAAATCTGCCACCAGCCTTAACAAAAGTGCAACAGACTTTGAGATGGAGGTGCCGCCCCTGAAGACTACAGTTCCCACAATGCAATGCTCCTTCTTGAGCCTATCATGAGGGGTGCTTGGCTGAAGATGAGCCCTGAGTGGGGAGATCTGTGCTGTCCCAGGGCTGCACCCCACATTCCAGATGAGGGCAGCCAGGGATCAGGGCATAGATCTCCAGGGGATTGCTGGTTGTATTTTAGGCCTCTCTGCAAAGGCAGTGAGTCCTGTAGTTATGCCCCATAGGTACATTGTTCACCCTCCCCTAAAGATTGGATCCCATTGTCACACCGAAACCCATCTGGGATTCACACTGCTAACAATTTACAGCTTTCTGGAGACATATTTACGGCACTGGGTTTTAAAGCAGCGAGGAACCCTGGGCCTGGCGAGGCTGGGGAAGCAACTGCACAGATCTTCTGTGACAGCCACAGTCATCGCAGCTGATGCAGGACTAAAATCTCCACTGTCATGAGAGCATATCACCTGCTTGCAACGTTACCAGAAATCTAAGCGTGTGCTGCATGGAGCTGCAGCTCTGTGTGTGTGTTGGGGAGGTTTGCAAGGTGGCGACTGTGCAGAACTGTCTTTACTTCCCATTATTTCATTTTCCTTTCAGCGCATCATAATTCTCCACTTCTTGTGACGCTGCAATGAATATAGTGACTAACATAACCAGTGTAAAGTGTATTAATCTCCCTACTGGATATATTCTTGGGATGGAGGAATAATATTTTCTTTAAGGGAGAAACAAGGCCAGATCCTCAGCTAAGGTCAATCAGCATCTCTCCACTGAGTATTTTCTTGCAGGTTTCTAATAGCTGGAGGAAATGGCATTCCTACCCCACTAGGGTATATATCAATTTTAAAAGATTGTATGAGGGATTTATTGTATGTCCTGGGAAATGAAGGTTTGATGCTGTTGTCTACAGCTAGACAGAGAGCCCTCTCCTGAGAAAGCTCATGGAAGTCATTGAAAAGAATCTGGACTGCATACGTGTCATAGGCCCTATATGGCTGGTAGCTGATGGAGAGTATAGCTCTACAAAAGGTGATTTGTTTGGTTCACTGACAGATCCAAAAAATTAGGGGGAAAAATCACATTTTGGGTCAATCTGAAATGACCTTTTTCAGAAATTTTCAGGAAATCAAAAGTAAAAAAAAAATTGGGTCAAATGAAATGTTTAATTTCAACTTTGAGCAGTTTTGTAAATGTAAATAAGTTGAAGGGCTCTTCAACTGAATTGAAGGGTCAAAATGTATTGAAACCAAACACTCGCTTTTTCAAAACAAAAAAAATGTTTGGCAAGTTTTTCTCGACACGAATGATTTGGCGAAACCCCCATGAATTCAGGAAACGTTTCTGTATCGCTGAACCTGTCTTTTTGTTGTTCTGAAAAAAAAATGGCTGAAAAATTTCTCCCTGTAGCTCAAGGGAGACGGGCTCACAGAGCAGGGCATCTGGATTCTCTCCTTGCTGTTGCAGTGACGTTCACACGGCCGTGCTGTGCCACACAGGGACAGCCAGGGGTTAACTGCAATGTGCAATTATCTGATCGTACCCCAGTCTCCTAGTGGAGGCTGGAAATGTTTAAGGAAAACACACAGGTGGCTGTTCTCTCCAGAGAACCCTCTGTTATAGCATGTCCTTTCCAGAGCACCCCCTTGAGGCATAGTGTAGTGCACCAACTACTCAGCCTCAGTTTCCCAGCCAGTCTTCTGCTGTTCTACCCAGCCCCCAGTGCCTTCTAGGTTTCAGAGACTTAGCCCTCTGGCTAGGTCCCACAGTTCTATCCCTTGGGGGCACTCAAAATCCAAAATGATACAAATTTATACTCTTCCCTTTCCTCTGGTAGCTCTGCTAAGCACCAGGCTTTCCCAGCCTTCTCTCTCATAGTGGTGGCAGTCCCCGTCTGCTCTCTCTGCCTGCCCCCCTTCATCTGAACTCACACGTCTTTATGCCCTCAGTGATCCACGGCCACAGCAGCTGCCTGGCGGAATGGGAAACACTATTCAGCTGTTGATCAGTCGGAGAGGGGTAAGAGAAGAGCCACAAGACTGATTAGAGGGTTAGAAAACCTGCCTAAAAGTGATTGAACTCCTTGAGTCTATCTAGTTTAGCTAACAAAGAGAGGTTTGGGCTGACTTATTTACAGTCTATAAATACCTACGTGGGGAACAAATATGTAACAATGGACTCTTCAGTCTAGCAGAGAAAGATCTAACATGATCCAGCTGAAGCTAGACAAATTCAGACTAGAGAGGAGGTGTCCATGTTTAGCAATGAGTATAATTAACCACTGGAACAACTGACAGTTGTGGTGGATTCTCCATCACTGTCGATTTGTCAATCAAGATGGGCTGTTTCTCTAAATGTTCTGCTCTAGGAGTTATTTTGGGGCAAGTCTCTGGCTTGTGTTATACAGGAGGCCAGTCTAGATGATCACAATGGTCCCTTTTGGCCTTGGAGTCTATGAATCATCTAAAGATTCAGACAGTTGAGGAAACAACTAGGGTGTTGTCCATTTTTGATCAACAGGGATGAATTAGTTGTGAACAAACGTGAAGGTGGTCAGGAACTTGACAGGAAGTAATCATGCACTGATCGAATTCAAGATCCTATAGAAAGGAGGACATGAGAACAGCAAAACAAGGACACCAGACTTCAGGAGGGGCAACTCTGAGACACAGCAGGCAGAGGTCCAGCAGGCTGTTGGCAGCGGGTGCGACAGGAAGAGAGCTGCCATGCCATTCCTGGCCACAAGGAGGCACTCCA
The DNA here is from genome assembly GCF_003597395.2 of Chelonoidis abingdonii. Taxonomy (NCBI): domain Eukaryota; kingdom Metazoa; phylum Chordata; order Testudines; family Testudinidae; genus Chelonoidis; species Chelonoidis abingdonii. The sequence goes on along the minus strand of NC_133787.1, from coordinate 663,401 downwards.
GTGAGGAGCTCAGCCTTTTACTTTCCCATGATGCACCACAGTCTCCCTCTATTGACCTGATATTTCAGTTTTCGGGCATTTATTTGCCAGAAAAATAAAATCAGTGTTTCCCATGGGCATCTGATGCTTTGCGGATATTTATGCCTAGTGGAAAATGCTCCTTTCCATCCACCAAGAAAATCTGCCACCAGCCTTAACAAAAGTGCAACAGACTTTGAGATGGAGGTGCCGCCCCTGAAGACTACAGTTCCCACAATGCAATGCTCCTTCTTGAGCCTATCATGAGGGGTGCTTGGCTGAAGATGAGCCCTGAGTGGGGAGATCTGTGCTGTCCCAGGGCTGCACCCCACATTCCAGATGAGGGCAGCCAGGGATCAGGGCATAGATCTCCAGGGGATTGCTGGTTGTATTTTAGGCCTCTCTGCAAAGGCAGTGAGTCCTGTAGTTATGCCCCATAGGTACATTGTTCACCCTCCCCTAAAGATTGGATCCCATTGTCACACCGAAACCCATCTGGGATTCACACTGCTAACAATTTACAGCTTTCTGGAGACATATTTACGGCACTGGGTTTTAAAGCAGCGAGGAACCCTGGGCCTGGCGAGGCTGGGGAAGCAACTGCACAGATCTTCTGTGACAGCCACAGTCATCGCAGCTGATGCAGGACTAAAATCTCCACTGTCATGAGAGCATATCACCTGCTTGCAACGTTACCAGAAATCTAAGCGTGTGCTGCATGGAGCTGCAGCTCTGTGTGTGTGTTGGGGAGGTTTGCAAGGTGGCGACTGTGCAGAACTGTCTTTACTTCCCATTATTTCATTTTCCTTTCAGCGCATCATAATTCTCCACTTCTTGTGACGCTGCAATGAATATAGTGACTAACATAACCAGTGTAAAGTGTATTAATCTCCCTACTGGATATATTCTTGGGATGGAGGAATAATATTTTCTTTAAGGGAGAAACAAGGCCAGATCCTCAGCTAAGGTCAATCAGCATCTCTCCACTGAGTATTTTCTTGCAGGTTTCTAATAGCTGGAGGAAATGGCATTCCTACCCCACTAGGGTATATATCAATTTTAAAAGATTGTATGAGGGATTTATTGTATGTCCTGGGAAATGAAGGTTTGATGCTGTTGTCTACAGCTAGACAGAGAGCCCTCTCCTGAGAAAGCTCATGGAAGTCATTGAAAAGAATCTGGACTGCATACGTGTCATAGGCCCTATATGGCTGGTAGCTGATGGAGAGTATAGCTCTACAAAAGGTGATTTGTTTGGTTCACTGACAGATCCAAAAAATTAGGGGGAAAAATCACATTTTGGGTCAATCTGAAATGACCTTTTTCAGAAATTTTCAGGAAATCAAAAGTAAAAAAAAAATTGGGTCAAATGAAATGTTTAATTTCAACTTTGAGCAGTTTTGTAAATGTAAATAAGTTGAAGGGCTCTTCAACTGAATTGAAGGGTCAAAATGTATTGAAACCAAACACTCGCTTTTTCAAAACAAAAAAAATGTTTGGCAAGTTTTTCTCGACACGAATGATTTGGCGAAACCCCCATGAATTCAGGAAACGTTTCTGTATCGCTGAACCTGTCTTTTTGTTGTTCTGAAAAAAAAATGGCTGAAAAATTTCTCCCTGTAGCTCAAGGGAGACGGGCTCACAGAGCAGGGCATCTGGATTCTCTCCTTGCTGTTGCAGTGACGTTCACACGGCCGTGCTGTGCCACACAGGGACAGCCAGGGGTTAACTGCAATGTGCAATTATCTGATCGTACTCCAGTCTCCTAGTTTGTCAGGCCCATGGTGTGGCAGGCTGCATATAGCACACATTAAGCCTCGCTGGAATTACGAACTTCCCTTCGCTCAGAGCAGGGATGGCCATTCCCAGGCCCTGCGACAGCTGCCTGATTCCCCAAATTCTTACCGCCAGCAGGGTCAGAGGGTTTGCACAAAGCGGTTTTCAAAGCAGCAGGCAGCTCTGTCTGATCTCACACGCCCCTAGCTGGGGCCCCTCTGAGACCTAGGTTTCAGTGCTGATTAAAAGGCAGCTACGGGAAGGGATAGGTCATTTGCACTGTACAGGGAAGGAAACCACAATCACTACCTTGGTTGGTCCCTGGGTGCTGGGACACAGGCTCTATTGGGAGGGAAGAGGGATGCTATGCTCCACTGGGGATAAAGAGCACCACCTCTGGACGGGTCCCTGATGCGATCGACCCAGTGGGATGAAATTTTTCAGCCAAAAGTTTGGGGAACGAAAAACGCAGCTTCAGCCCCACTGAAACATTCCATGAGTTTGTGTGTGTTTTGCTGAGTCAAATTGTTTTTGGAGAAGTTGAAAGGTTCAGATTTTTCTACTGAAAGCAACTTTTTTTGCTTCATAATTTCTTTCCATTTTAGTTTTTAAACAAATGTTTTTAAAAAATCCCTCAAACTCAAAATGAATCATGGAAGTGAAATGGTTCAGCCAACCGGAAATGAAATTGGGTTGGATGTTTTGCTTTGCTGACAGTTTTGAACAACTTCATCTTCGGCTCAACATGGAACAAATCTTTGTTTCCGTTTTTTGGAATTACCAAGCTGTAGCAGCATGTCATGTCTCCCTAGCTGTGCCCACACTGTCTGCTCAGTAATTCAGTCCTGTATTGCAGAGGAGAAGAAGCGGGAAACCAGGGACATATACTGAGAGGGCCTTTTTGGTCCAGATCTTCAGTGATGTTCCTGCAACTGCTCAGCAGGGCCTGAAAATTAAAATTAGAACCCAGCGTGTCCGGCCTGTCACAGCCCCCTCATGATGCTGTGTCCCCTGTTGTGCTGTGATCATGTTCCATGCTGGCTGGTGTGCACTGGTGGATCAGCCTCTGGAGATTATTCAGAGATGTGAACTCTGCCCTGGCTCTGCTACAGCCCCGCTGTGTCACTTTGGGTGAGGCACCTGCTCCTGGCCCTCGGCCCCTAGCTGTGCAAGGGGAATAATGACCCTACCCCTGGTTTGTTCAGCACTGGGAAATAGGGGGGCCCCCTGCGGCAGCACTGAGCGTTACTGTTCGCACCCTGTGCTCCCTAAAGAGGGGAGATTCCTCCTGGAACTTGCTGCTAAGCAGATGAGAGGCGACGGCACAGCAAGATGAAGAAGGCAGACGGCAAGGGTAGAAAAGTAATTTACAGGACTTACCGAGTACTGCCAGAAGCCCATGTGGGGGCGTGGCCCTCAACTGGAAGAGGGCGTGGCCGTCTCAAAGCATTTAAATGCGTCTTGGTGCATCCAAGCTATGGCTTGGGATGGCTGGGAGCCCCAGGGCCTTTAAATCAACCTGGGGCTCTCAGCTGCAGAGGTGGCTGGGAGCCCCCGGGGCTCAGGGGCAAGTTAAAAGGCCCGGGGTTCCGGCCACCGCAGAGCTTTGGGCCCTTTAAATCCCCACCACCCTGAGCCTTGCCTGGATGGGGCTGGGATTTAAAGGGCCTGGAGCTCCTGCTGCGGGGAGCTCTGAGCCCTTTAAATCCATCCCCAGCCCAGCCACCAGAGCTGCGGACGAAATTCAAAGGGCTCTGGGCTCCCTGCTGCGGCAGGAGCTCTGAGCCCTTTAAATCCCAGCCCCAGCCCAGCCGCTGGAGCTGTGGGCGGGATTTAAAGGGCTCTGGGCTCCCTGCAGCTGTGGGGAGCCCAGAGCCCTTTAAATCCCCGCCGTGGAAGCTGTACCCGCTTACTTTCACCTCAGGGCAACGGACTTGATCCACCCCTCCCCAAACCCCCCAAGCATCAGGAAATGCAGGGAGCAGGGTATGACACCAAGCAGCAGCATGGAAGGAGATTCAGGCAGGTGGATTTGGGTGGGACATCTCTGCTTTTCAGCATTTCGCCTCCCTTGACATATTCTGACAGCAGGATCACAAAGACCTGGGTGCAGACATGTTGTTTCAGGTGCCTAAGCTAACTTCAGCCCAGAGAAAGTTGAGTCCTGGTCAGAGCACTTAGGGCCCCTGGAGTCTGAGATCAGATGAAAGAGCCACACGGACAATGCCATGGAGGGTCTCATTCAGAGGATGGGGCTAGTTGCTGCTCTGCAAACCTGTGACCCAAGGCTACAGGGAGTATAAGGTCAAACTGGAATCACAGAAAGCAAAAGAGGCCAGATGCTCATCTGGTGCAAACAGGCACAGCTCCAGCAAATCTAGTCCCTGCCCATCCTGTTTGCTGGCAGGGGTGTGTGCTGTTGCAATATCCACAGCATGGCAGGCAGGCAGAGCTCACTACCTTCAGCACGTAACTCGGCCCAATGCCTGCTACGTGCCAGGATGAGTTGGGATGGGCCCATTATAAAGCAACATACCAACATTTGGGTCCGGACCCACTGCTGGATCACCGTATCCGAGCCCCTCCAGTTGGTGGATGTGGGGTTCAAACACTGAAGGGGTCTATATGAATTCTATGGATTGGCGACTTCCAGTCCAGAAGATGGCTAGAAACGGCCCCCGTGGAGTTCTGGGAAGGCCTTGGAGGACTAGCGGACCTTGAGCCTTGTATCGTGGTGTCAGCCTGTGTCCAGGTCATGTTAGCAGCTGACAAGTTCTGCCCTTTGACCCTGGGCGTTCCACCACTGCACAGGAGTTTTTGTGTGGCAGAGGCCTGGGTCAGCCATGGAGCTATAACATGGAACTGTGGGGAAGACAAGGCCTCAGAAGAACAGAGGGTCTGCATGGGATTGGTGTGAGGGGTGTTCTGAACCTGATGAGCCATCCCTGGTAACAACCTGCAACTCCTAAGGGCCTGGCCTAACTGGACAACCCCAAGGCAGGTCTACTGGCTCCTCATGAAAGCAGCCACTCCAGTTGGCTCAACATTATGGCCTTGCTGGGGATCCTCCCAGCTGGCTGTTGCTTTTGGTAGGTTGCCCCTGCTCTAACGCTGGCCCTGTCCTGACAACTGGCCTCCCCCTCTCTTCTGCCCCCGCTCGGGAGTGCGCAGCTTGCCCAAAACTGAGCTCCTGTCCCTGCTGTGATTTTCTCCCTGCTCTGAGCTCAGGTGAACCGTGCTCAGGTGGGTGTGTGTCTGATGGAATCCGTGGGGTGAGGGGGGTGGCATTGCTAAGAGGGCAGCTGTGGGCTGGCAGCTTTGCGGCTCTCCTTAAGTGCTCTGGGCCACAGCACCCCATTTTACAGCCAGCTGCTGAGAAGGCTCCATCTGCAGCTCCCTGGTGAGTGCTCTGGCATCCCAAGGGCTGGGTGAGTGCAGGGGCTCTTCGTGGTAGCCCTGCTGCAGCCCGGTTGTGCAGCATAGCCGAAACGCTGTTTTGCGCAGGGCAAATTGCAGCTGCATTGTTACCCAGCACAACAGTTCTGCACCTGGCCCCACACACGGCCACCTCCCTGGCTTGTGATCCAGCCTTGAGTAGAGGGGCTGCCAGGCTGGAAATGGCTCTGAGGGAGTGGTGCTGCGACCGGGTGCATAGGGCCACAACATCACTCAGCTTTGGCCCGACCACCTCTCCATCATGATGGAGAAGGGGCTCTGCTCTTATGCCACCCAGCTCCGGATGGTGGGAGGCCCTGCGCTTCCATTACTCAGAAGCGGGGCTCCCATCTCCAGTGCCCATACTGCGGAGCTGAGAGCAGAACCCAAATAACCCAGCTCCCGTCCTGTGCTCTAATCGCTAGATTATGCTGCCCCAGTCCACGACCAAGGGAGATTCCAGAGCCAGGGAGCTCAATAGGCCTTCATACTTCCAAGGGCTAGACCATCTCGAGGCAGGGCAGGGCTTATCACCGAGCAAAGGGGCTGGGTGGTGACGGTGCTAATGGTGCAGCTGACACCCTCAATCCCAACCCACAGCTTCCTTTCTATTCCAGCCCTGGGCTCTCCCTGCCTCCAGCTCTGCCAATGCCCCTTGCTCCTAACCTGCAACCCCCGCCCCTGCTATCCCAAACCCAGGCTCCTCCCTAGCCCCAGGGCTTTGCTGGTGCCCCTCAGTCCTGACCTGCAGCCCCCTGCTGCTATTCTAGGCCTGGGACCCCAGCACGGTGGAGTGATTTAAATCACCTGCTGCTCCAGCTGAAACTGGGCAAATGAACCCCCACCTCCACCCAGTGCTTGGGGCATAGTCCCACTGATACCTTCAAGCCCGACCCATTGCCCTGCTCCCAATACTCTAGTCCTGGGGTCCCCACCCCATGCTGGACACACAGGGGCCTCCACAGCCCCTGAGCTGGGGAGGGGCAAACTGCCTCCCCTCAGTCCCTGTGCCTGAGCCGGGGAGAATCTGTCCCTCACTGTGCAGCTGTGGGCTGAAAACATTACCTGTCTCAGCATGCACTGCTCCATCTTTATCCCAGGGCCTTTGCCGCTGGCAGAGGCGATGGTTCCCAGCATGCACTGCTCCATCCTGACAAGAGCGGACCACACCCAGCATACAAAGACTTTGGGCAGCCATGGCTTCATTTTAAGGTTTTGGGGTTTGAATCTTTGAGCAGGGAGCTGAGAAGCATAATGAGGTCAATATCCCTGCCTCCCCCACCCCTGACAAGCCTCAGTGCCAGTCCAGCTAGAAGGGTGAGTCATCGCTAACAATCACAATACCACTGGTCCGTCTCCAGTGGATCTCAAAGCCCTTTCCAAAGAGAATCAGTATCGTCTCCCCATTTAGACCGAGAAACTGAGGCACAGAATGGGGAAGTAACTTGCCTGAGGTCACCCAGGGAATAGAACCCATGCCTCAGTGTAGTGCTCTATCCACTAGGCCACACTACTAGCCCATTTCCTGTTATTGGAGCAGTTCACCTAGCCAAAATCCCGTGAATGGCAGTTTAGATGCCTGGAAGCTGTAATTAATGTGTTAATAATTAACCTGAGCTGGCTGGAAAATGGCATTTCTGTCCTGGTGAGAAATGATTTGACCTTAACAAGGGCACTAGCTAGCCCTGACGCACAGAGAGGCTTGCTCATGGTCACCCAGACTCCAGTGCCACAGCCTGCCTGGGTGCCCTTGAGCACCACATATGCCCGGTGAGCCATTAACCGTGCAACACCTGAGCCTCTGAAGCTGGCTTCCACGGTGGCATGGGACCCCAAAGCCAGGTAGCCATTCCTCCAGCCTGGTGGTGATTTATGTTCCTGATAGTGGCTCATGTTGTTAGTCGCTGGATGGAGAGCGTGCAGATACGGTT
>NC_133787.1:653152-654519 GCF_003597395.2 Chelonoidis abingdonii | reverse complement strand
GCTCCCAATACTCTAGTCCTGGGGTCCCCACCCCATGCTGGACACACAGGGGCCTCCACAGCCCCTGAGCTGGGGAGGGGCAAACTGCCTCCCCTCAGTCCCTGTGCCTGAGCCGGGGAGAATCTGTCCCTCACTGTGCAGCTGTGGGCTGAAAACATTACCTGTCTCAGCATGCACTGCTCCATCTTTATCCCAGGGCCTTTGCCTCTGGCAGAGGCGATGGTTCCCAGCATGCACTGCTCCATCCTGACAAGAGCGGACCACACCCAGCATACAAAGACTTTGGGCAGCCATGGCTTCATTTTAAGGTTTTGGGGTTTGAATCTTTGAGCAGGGAGCTGAGAAGCATAATGAGGTCAATATCCCTGCCTCCCCCACCCCTGACAAGCCTCAGTGCCAGTCCAGCTAGAAGGGTGAGTCATCGCTAACAATCACAATACCACTGGTCCGTCTCCAGTGGATCTCAAAGCCCTTTCCAAAGAGAATCAGTATCGTCTCCCCATTTAGACCGAGAAACTGAGGCACAGAATGGGGAAGTAACTTGCCTGAGGTCACCCAGGGAATAGAACCCATGCCTCAGTGTAGTGCTCTATCCACTAGGCCACACTACTAGCCCATTTCCTTTTATTGGAGCAGTTCACCTAGCCAAAATCCCGTGAATGGCAGTTTAGATGCCTGGAAGCTGTAATTAATGTGTTAATAATTAACCTGAGCTGGCTGGAAAATGGCATTTCTGTCCTGGTGAGAAATGATTTGACCTTAACAAGGGCACTAGCTAGCCCTGACGCACAGAGAGGCTTGCTCATGGTCACCCAGACTCCAGTGCCACAGCCTGCCTGGGTGCCCTTGAGCACCACATATGCCCGGTGATCCATTAACCGTGCAACACCTGAGCCTCTGAAGCTGGCTTCCACGGTGGCATGGGACCCCAAAGCCAGGTAGCCATTCCTCCAGCCTGGTGGTGATTTATGTTCCTGATAGTGGCTCATGTTGTTAGTCGCTGGATGGAGAGCGTGCAGATACGGTTTCTGCCACTCATTTGATGACAGGGTACATCCCATCTCTCCTTGAACAGTGGCAAGCATGGCGTGTGCTGTACCATGGGGATCAGTTGGTTGGCTGATGTTAGGTGGAGGGATATTGAGTAGGACTGGTAACCTGTGATGGAGTGAGCTCCCCACCCTGGCCCTGCAAGAGCTGAATTAGGCCAGGTGGGCCCAATCAGCCAATTAAGCTGCAAACAGAAGAGCTTTAGGCTGGAGAGAGGCAGGAACAGGCAAGGCCTATATAAGCCAGAAGGGGCCATTGCTGGGACAGGGCTGTGACTCAGTGTGTGGGCTGATACACCCAGCAAAAGGGGGGGGGGG
>NC_133787.1:625974-652063 GCF_003597395.2 Chelonoidis abingdonii | reverse complement strand
ACTGAAAATTTGCCATGAGTATTCATTGCAGCTAGATGAGTCCACTGACTTTTCAGGACTTGCTGTGCTACTAGTATTTGTCCAAAAAAGATTTAATAATATTATTGAAGAGGACCTGCTCTTATGTGAATCTCTGCAAAGCAACATGACTGGAGAAGAAATATTCAACTGCATCAACAACTTTATCAGAAAGTATGAAATTAGTTGGGAAAAATGTATTGATGTATGTACTGACAGCGCTCGGGCAACGATCAGGACGATGAAGGGAGCTGTAATGCGAATCGTAAGTGTGGCACCAGAAAGCTCTAAGAGCCATTGTGTTCTACACAGATGATCACTTGCAGTCAAAAAAATACCAGCATGTCTGAAAGTTGTGCTCGATGAAGCAGTACAAATTATCAATTTTGTCAAATCTTGACCACTTCAATCCAGGTTATTTAAAATTTTGTGCGAGGAAATGGATAGTCAGCATGAAACATTTCTTTTACATACGGAAGTGAGGTGGCTTTCCAGAGGAAAAGTGCTTGTGAGACTTTTTGAGCTTCATAGTGAACTACTGTTATTCTTCACTTCAGATAATTCAGGACGAAAATTTAATGACTGACAAATTCCTCGTGGCTAACAAGACTTGCGTATCTTGCAGATATTTTTGCAAAATTAAATGAAATTAATCTGTCGTTGCAAGGAAAGAATGTGACCATTTTTACAACAATGGATAAAATGTCGTTGTTAAAAAACAAACTGGTATTCTGGGCATCTTGTGTAGAACAGAATAACTTCGACTGCTTCCCTACGGTACATGAATTTCTGACTGAAATAAATTCTACAGTCCATGAAGAAGTTTCTAGCACCATTTTACAGCACTTACGTGACTTGCAGGCCTCTTTATTAGAATATTTTCCTACAACTACTGATGATAATGCTTGGGTTCGAAATCCATTTGTAATTACAGCCAAACCATTCGGCTTTACTGCGCATGATTATGAAAGCCTAATTGATTTAATTTCTGACTCTGATTTGAAACAAAAGTTTAAGGATCTTCCGCTGAATAATTTTTGGAGCAGCCTAATAGAAGAGTACTCTAATATGGCTAAACATGCAGTCTGAGTGCTCCTTCCTTGTGCTACAACTTATTTGTATGAGACAGGATTTTCGTATTATACTGCAACAAAAACCAAATATGAGAATAGACTTGGTGCTGTGCCTGACATGAGGATTCAACTTTCCAGCATTATTCCTAATATTAAATGAATTTGTGATAGAAAAATGCCATAACATCAATCCCATTAAATCCCAATTGGTATTTCTGCTTATAAAAATAGATTTTCCTAGTAAAAATCTAATTTGTTTGGTGTTTGTGTAAACAGGTTTTTTAAATAGATACTGTTTTTAATTTTTACTCTTGCACTTGATTTTTGTACTACTTTATATGCGCTTTCCAGTTAGAAATTGTTAGTTCAAGTTATTTTAAATTTGTATTTTTGCTTTGTTTTATAAAATAAAATATATTTGAGTATAAATAAAGCAATTTTTTATTTGAAAACCAAAAAAGACTACAAAATAATATTATAAGTGTTCCGGAATAGGCTAAAAAGTGTTCCGTGGCCAAAAAAGTTTGGGAAACACTGCCATAATTTTGTAGACTTCAGTGTGCTTGGGATAATTCTCATGGTATGATTAACAGTATTGCCAACTGTAAATGTTCACAAATCATGCATCCCACTCAACCAAAATCATGAGATTGGCTTTAAAATCATGAGATTATGTACAAATAAAAGATTTGGGGTTCTTTTTATTTGCCTTCTGCTTTTTGAATCTTTTGGGTGCACTGGGGTTGCATTTTGAAGCTTTCTCTACAGCCATGAGAGCTAGAAACTTATTTTTTCTTTAAGAATGAAGGCTGAACTCATCGCATATCCACTTGACTCCAGGAGCTGTGGCTCTAAGGAAAACAATAATTATCATGAGAGCAGGCAACACCGGATTAAGCTGTGTGTCTACTTCTCTAGTGTGGGCAGAGTTTAACCAAACTGGGACATGCTATTTGTATTGTTTTATATTGCATTAAACATTTTGTTAATTTCCCACAAAAATTTCAACACAACTGACCCGTTGTTGCAAAAAGTTTCAATGTTGTCAAATTAGCGTTTTCCGCTGGAGAACTGCTCTGTTGGAAAATATCCAACCAGCTCTCCTCTTAATGCCATTTAACCTCTCGGATGAAGATTCACAGGGCTTTAGAAAGAAGACAAAGGAGGGGGAGGGTCCCCTAACCAAGCAGAATATCAAAAGAAAAACTGAAAAGCAAATGAAATCAGATGTGGGAAGCTTCCAGTGAACTGGGAGCTTCGAGTTTTTTAAATGTCCTTGTGACACTTTTTACATCTCTGGCTCACAGCACTTGACAAGCTTCATTCAGGCTCCCTTTGCGGCTGGTAGGGGGAACTAAGGCATGGAGCTAGGAAGTGACTTTCCCCAGGGCACCCAGCAGCTGAGAGGCAAAGCTGGATCTAGAATGCAGGTCGCCAAAGACCCAATTTGGAGCGTTACTGCAAGCGCCTGGCTCTGGCTAGGTGTGGAGGTGGTCTCTGTGAGGGGTGATCATGGCAATGCTTAGTACTGTGCTAACATCTGGAAATCGTTCCCATGTCATGACTAAACACTGTGGAAATGGCCTTTGCCCCTGGCAGGCACAGAGGGAAATAATTCCTTGCCTCTGACCAGCTGGGTCCCACCATCAGTGTGTGGGAACCACAAACAATGTGCAGGCAGTGCCCAGGCCCGGGGCTTGGAGTTCGTGCTCCACCCACATGTGGAAGCTGACCTGGCTAAGGCCTCCCTGGAAATAGGGCTACGCAGGTGCACAGAAAACTCTGTGATGGAGGCAGCCCGGGATTGTCCCCTGGTACCAGGGAGCAGCCGCAGGTTCAGCTTCCTGGGTTGACCACGTGGCATGGCTGTGCCAGCTCTGCCAGGGGTGATATGGTCCCAGCTGTGTGAGCAGATGCTGCATATCACTGCCTAGTGCATACTGTGCCCACAAGTTTCAGACAGCCCATTTGCTGGGCCCCATTTGCTCCAGAGCGTCTCAGCAGGAGGGGCAGTGCTGGAGGGGGGAAGCACAGGGGGGATGCAGAGGGGCCCCAATTCCACTGACCAGGGGTGAGAGGAATCAAACAGTCACAGACTAAGGTAGTCAGGGTAATGCGAGTTGCTGGCAACCAGGGACTGAAGATTTCCAAGTGGAGTTCTCCATCCTCAGCTGGCACTGCCCATTCTGCTGTGGCACTGGGGGCAGGGACATGCTCCCCACGCTAAACAATCTGCTACAAATGAAAAGGTCAGTTGGAGGGACAGCAGCATTTGTGCCCGGTGCTGTCAGTGCTGTTGCAGCTGTGCTTCTCCGGAAGGGAAGCACAGGGAGCCAGGGGAAGTGCCATGAGGGAGTGGGAGCCTGGCTCTGGCTGCAGTGCAGCAGCAGTGCTGATGTAGTTCACTGGTGAGCGTGTGTTACAGACACACACACACACATACACACCCGTACTGGTCCATGGAGGAGCTGCACTGTTCCAACCTGGTGTGCCTGCAGCTTGGCTCTCTAGCTGCAGCTGCCTTATGCTATTAGCTGTGGAGGTCCCTGTTCGATCCCTGGCATCAGCCAAGAGGGTGACTGGCACTACAGCAGCAGCTGACAGCTGGCTTGCCCTCCTGTGGCACAGCTTGGAGCCACATACCCTGGATCTGGGAGAGTGGGGGAAGCTGGGCCATCACCCCGAAGAGGCAACTCCCTGGCTCCTGTTTTCCCCTGCTTCCGGCATGGCCTGGATAGGCGGAATAGTGTCCAGGGACCATGGCCCCCCACTACCAAAGCTGGGTTCCTAAGGAAACCCCTGCTGGCCCGGAGAGCAATGGGCCCAGCCCCAGGGGCAGTGCGCCATGACAGCTGCCATCCGAGAGGGCTCTGCATTTCCCCACACTGGGGAGATGAACAGGGGGGTTGGGAAAAAGGGGGCCCAGGGGAACTACCAACTCTGCAGGCCTGGCAGCTGGGGGGGGCAGGAAATGGGCCAGATCAGCTGGGGCTGCTGGCTCAGGGGCTGTTGTGTGGCGCCAGGCTCCATGGAGCAGAGAAACTCCATGGCAAGGGGCTCGACTCCTTTGTGCCACATGCCTGCTGGAGAACCGAGCACATCCGCGGAGCGCTGGAACACTGCTGGAGTAGCTGTGCAGGCATGAATGATGAGCCAGGCCCTGGCCTGCCCCCCTAAGCTGCTGTCCCCTTCTCTGCCCCCTACCCTGGGACGCAGTAGCCATTATAGCAAGCTGGCCAGCGGGAGGCTGTGCCCCAGGGACAAACCCATCTGGTTCTACATCTCAGAGCAGCTAATGGCTATATTAAGAAGAGTTAATGCCAATGCCACTGGGGCAAGGCAGGGAGGGAAGTACAGCTGTCACCAAGACTGTAGGGTGAACAGATATCCCAATTTTATAGGGGCATTCCTGGTATTTGAGGCTTTGTCTTCTATGGGTGCCTATTACCCCTGCACCTCTGTCCTGATTTTTCACACTTTCTCTCTGGTCACCCTAGTGTGGCTGGGACTGGGCTTTGGCCAGACCCACAGGAACCCTGCTTCATCAGGAGCCTCCTGGAGCCAATGGGGCAAGTCAGGCCAATGGGGCAATGTGTGATCAGGGCCTGCCCTGGCCAGGAGATGGATTAGTTTGGGTCTCCCGGAGCCTGCATGAGAAGGGAATAGTGGGGAGGCTCAGAGACCACCCCATGCAGCAGCAAGGGGAGGCAGCCACAGCTCCCCCAGTCCCCAGCACATTCACCTCCTCAGCAGGGCAGTGGCATGGCACTGTGGGAAAGCCCTGCTCACTCTGCCCCATCCCGCCCCTGCTGTTGCGGCTCAGTGGTGAGCCAGCGCTCTGGAATCCGGCAAGGTTACTACCAGCGAGGCTGGGCCCAGGGAGGGCTATTTCCAGAGCAATGGGGCCCGGAGCCCACTGTACCACTCCGTAAATTACTACCCTGGACCTGAAAATGGCCCAGACAGCCCCTGCTGCCCAGGTGAAGGGGAGCCTGTCGAGATCTGCCTCATCCACTGCCAACTCTGCAGGGGGGTGATTGACACCAGCACCAGGTACCCTTTCCCAGGGCTGTCATGCCACACACCCTCCCCCCCAGACGCAGCCTGCTCCTTGGCACCCTGGCAGGCACACACACCCAGCCACTGCTGGCCCCTGCTGGAACCAGCTTTACTGACATCCAGCTGGCCATGAACAAGCGCTTCCCCCTTCTTCAGCATCACAGACCCAACCCCATGGCCACAGGACCCATGTGAAACCAAGAGGCAGGGGTCTAGTGGGTAGAACAGGTAGGGGCAGGGAGTCAGGACTCATAGTTCCTGACATAAGGTCGAAGGACCATTATGATCATCTGGTCTGACCTCCTGCACAATGCAGGCCACAGAATCTCACCCACCCACTCCTGTAAACAACCCCATACCTATGTCTGAGCTACTGAAGTCCTCATTGTGGTTAAAGACCTCAAGGTGCAGAGAATCCTCCAGCAAGTGACCATGCCCCTTCCTGCAGAGGAAGGTGAAAAACCTCCAGGGCTTCTGCCAGTCTTCCCTGGAGGAAAATTCCTTCCAGACTCCATATATGGCGATCAGATAAACCCTGACAAGTGGGCAAGACTCACCAGCCAGCACCTAGGAGAATTCTCTGTAGTAACTCAGATCCCACCCACCTAACATCCCATCACAGACCACTGGGCATATTTACCTGCTAATAATCAAAGAACAATTAAGTGCCAAATTAGGCCTATCCCATCATACCATCCCCTCCATAACTTATCAACCTTAGTCTTGAAGCCAGATATGTCTTTTGCTCCACTACTCCCCTTGGAAGGCTTTCCAGAACTTCACTCCTTAATGGTTAGAAACCTTCCTCTAATTTCAAGTCTAAACTTCCTAATGTCCAGTTTATACCCATTTTGTTCTTGTCTCCACATTGGTACTAGCTTAAATAATTCCTCTCCTCCCTGATATTTTTCCCTCTGATATATTTATAAAGAGCAATTATATCCCACCTCAACCTCTCTTTGGTTAGGCTGAACAAGCCAAGCTCTTTGAGTCTCCTTTCAAATGACAGGTTTTCCATTTCTCAGATCATCCTAGTAGCCCATCTCTGAACCTGTTCAGTTTGAATTCTTCCTTCTTAACATGGGAGACCAGAACTGCACACAGATATTCCAGATGATGGTCTCACCAGTGCCTGTGTATAATGGTACTAACACCTCCTTATCTTACTGGAAATACCTCTCCTCATGCATCCTAAAACCGCATTAGCTTTTATGGCCATTCACATTTGGTGGCTCATAGTCATCCTGTGTATCAACCAATGCTCCAAAGGTTCCTTCTCCTCCTCTGTTACTTCCAACTGATGTGTTCCCAATTTATAACTAAAATTCTTGTTATTAATTCCCTAATGCATGACCTTGCACCTTTCACTATTAAATTCATCCTATTACTATTACTCCACTTTACAAGGTCATCTAGATCTTCCTGTATGAAATCCCGGTCCTTCTCTGTGTTAGCAATACCTCCCAGCTTTGTGTCATCGGCAAACTTTATTAGCACATTCCACTTTTGTGCCAAGGTCAGTAATTAAAAAGGTTAAATAGATTGGTCCCAAACTGATCCCTGAGAACTCCACTAGTAACCTCCTTCCACTCTGACAGTTCACCCTTCACTACGTCCCGTTGTAGTCTTCCCTTTAACCAGTTCCTTATCCACCTTTCAATTTTTCATATTGATCTCCATCTTTTCCAATTTAACTAATAATTCCCCTCTGTGGAACCGTATCAAATGCCTTACTGAATCGAGGTAAACTAGATCCACTGCGTTTCCCTTTGTCTAAAAAATCTGTTACCTTCTCAAGGGAAGGAGATCAGGTTGGTTGGCATGATCTACCTTTATAAAACCATGTTGTATTTTTTCCCAATTACCATTGACCTCAATGTCCTTAACTACTTTCTCCTCAAAATTTTTCCAAGACCTTATATACTACAGATTCAAACTAACAGGACTATAGTTACTCGGATCAACGTTTTTTCCCTTCTTAAAAATAGGAACTATGTTAGCAATTCTCCAGTCGTACAGTACAATCCCTGAGTTTACATGATTCATTAAAAATTCTCACTAATGGGCTTGCAATTTCATGTGCCAGTTCCTTTAATATTCTTGGATGAGATTATCCGATTTCATCCCCATTAAGCTGTTCGAGTTGGCTTCTACCTCGGATATGGTAATAGCTACCTCCATATCCTGCTATTTCATTTGCCGTCCTACTATTATCCCTAAAATCCTTATTAGCCTCATGAAGACTGAGGGCGAGTTTTGCTTAGATTTGGGCCATGCCTAGATATCCTTAAGCTCCACTCCATCCTCAGTGTTTAGTGGTTTCACTTCTTTCTTTGTTTTCTTCTTATTTATATGGCTATAGAACCTTTTACTATTCCAAGGTCCAACTCTTACATGGCTTTTGGTCTTTCTCACTTTATCCCTACATGTTCTGACCTCAATAGATGCCTTCCTTGCTAATCCCTCCCATCTTCACTCTTGTAGGCTTTCTGCTTTTCTTAATCATCTCTCTGAGATGCTTTTGTTCATCCAGCTTTGGTCTACAATGTCTGCCTTTGAATTTTTTTCCCCTTTCTTGGGATGCAGACCTTCTGATAGTTTTCTGCAACTTTGACTTGAAGTATTCCAGGCCTCCCACCTTTGGCATCCACAAGTTCTTCAGTCCAATCCACTTCCCTAACTAATTTCCTTAATTCTTTAAAGTTAGCCCATTTTGAAATAAAAACCCCTAGTCCAGGATCTAATTATTTATCCTTCCATCTAGTTTGAACTAAATTAGCTCATGATCTACAACCATGTCTTCTTGAGTCCTCACTACTCACACAAACCAAATCTAAAATGCATCCCTCTTGTTTCTTCAACTACCTGGTGAAGGAATCCATCAGCTATCGCATCCAGAAAAATCTGACCCTATTATCATTACTAGCACTTGTCCTTCAGTCTGTATCTGGGAAGTTAAAGTCTCCATGATCACACAATCCCATTAGTGTTTACTCATTAAAACATTAAAGAGGTCTCTATCCATATACCAAATCAGATCCAGCGGTCTGCGTAGCACCACCCCAAGCACTATCTCAGGGGAGGCTCTAGTAGCTTTCTTTCCCAGTGTGATTTTTGCCCAGACAGACTCTGTCTTATCCATTCCATCATTTCTTATTTCTTTACAGTTAACCTCATCATTGATATACAATGCTACTCCATCACCGTTGCCTTTATTTCTGTCTTTCCTAAACAGCACGTAGCCTTCAATACCTTGTACACCAGTCACGACTACTATTCCACCATGTTTCTGTTATCCCTATAATATCCGGTTTCACTTCCTCCACCAGTAGCTCTAGTTCCTCCATTTTGTTTCCTAGGCTCCTCGCATTAGTATACAAACATCTTAATTTTTGCCATTTGGCTTCACTGACATTTACCCGATTAGGCACAGACATTCTACCACCAGTATCACCAATTAGACTGGTATCCCCACTACCCTTTCTCCTTATGTCCATTCTTCTGCCCACGGCTGTATCCTTAACTTTTCCCATTTGGTTTCACTGACGTTTACCCGGTTAGGCACAGACATTCTACCACCAGTATCACCTATTAGACTGGTATCCCCACTACCCTTTCTCCTTATGTCCATTCTTCTGCCCACGGCTGCATCTTCTCTTAGTTTGTTTTCTTCCCTCTCAATGCTGAATTCCGGCATGGAGATTACCTGGACATCTCCCAGCCAGATCCCCCAAATTCCTAGTTTAAAGCTCTCTTAATCAGTTGGGCCAGCCTCCATCCCAGAAGTCTATTTCCCTCCATCCCAGAAGTCTATTTCCCTCCTTACTCAGGTGAAGTCCGTCCCGAGAGAACAGTCCTCTGTCCATGGATGCTTCTCACTGGCCATACATCCCAAAGCCCTCCTTATAGCACCACTGCCTGAGCCATCTGTTGATCGCCATAATCTTGGCACACCTTTGTTGCCCTTCTCTAGGAACAGGCAGAATCCCACTGAAGATCACCTGAACCTCGATTTCCTTAAGCGTCTTCCCCAGTCTGGCATAGTCTCCCTTGATACGTTCCAGCGAGAATCTAGCCGGATCATTTGTTCCCACATCAAGGACAATCAGTGGATTCTTTCCTGCTCCCGCTGGATCCTTTTTAGTCTCAGGTCCACATCCCGTATCTTAGCCCTCGGCAGACAGCACACCCTTCTGTTCTCCGGATCAGCTCTAGTTACAGGTCTCTCTGTTCTTCTCAGTAAGGAGTCCCCAATCATGTAGACTTGCCTTTTCCTGGTGACAGTGTGATTCTCCGGTCTATCCCCTGTTTCCTCTGGCTGCAAGTCCTCTTGATTCCTATTCACCCTTGCAATCCTCCGCAACCCATCCTGTATCCTCCTGGGGCTCATATTTGGTGTTGTCTCCATTGACTCTTCCCCTCTTCCTATAGGACTAGCTGCTCTTCTCTTCTTCCTTGCCCTCCCACCTTCGACCACCTGCTGTGCCCCTTCTTCATTTTCCAGCTCTGCAAACCTGTTCTGAGCTCTATTTCTCCTTCACTGGCCTGTCTTCCTCTGCCTGGTTCTCTTAGTCACATGCTTCCACCGTCCACTTTCCTTACCCAGCAATCTCCCCTCAAAATTCTTTGGTCCTTCTTCCATCTGCAACTTTCGAGCTTTTCCCTCTTCAGCCTCCTCATGTCTTTGCTCATCATCCGTCAAACCCCTTCTAAACTCAACCAGAGTTTCCACTTTTATCTCCATCCTTGATCTTTTCTTCCATCAACTCTTATCAGGCGCCCTTCATGCAGAACAAAACTCTTTCACGTACCCCTTCAGGATCATTACTCATCCGACACTTCAACATCCATCATCCTCATCTGTGTCTCTTCACTGCTGCCTCTGTGTTGGGTTCTTTTCCTGCTTTGGAGCAAAAGTGTGCCCAGAGATTAATCAGTGAGCCCAAATGACATTGGCTAAGCTGGGAGGTCCTGGCCTCCAGTTTCCACCTACAGGAAACTTCTCCCAGTGGGATTGGAGAATACTCAGCTAATTGGCTTACTCTGGTGATACATAGCAAGTTAAGGCTGTTATCAAATCCTCCTTCACTTTTCTCTTCTGCAGACTTAAACAAGCGCAGTCCTCAGCCTCTCCACTTAAGTCATGTGCCCCAGTCCCCTAATAAATTTTTGTTGTCCTCGCTGACTCCCCCAATTGTTCCACATCCTTCCATAGTGGGGGCAAAATGGATGCAAATCCAATGTGTGTCGAATAAAGGAATATCAGTTCCGTCTCTCTGCTGTAATGCTCCTATAATGCAACCCAATACCATTAGCTTCTTGGCACACAGCCAACTGATGACTCATATCCAGCTTCTCGTCCACTGTAACCCCTAGTCCTTTTCTTGAAGAACTGCTGCTTAGCCAGTCGTCGCCAGCATCTAACGTGCATGATTCTTCTTTCCTAAATGCGGACTCTCACTTTCCTTGTGTTGAAACTCATCAAATTCTTTTGCCAATTCCAATTTGTCTTTTCACTCTACCCTTTCCCTACTCCCAGTGTATCTACCTCTCCCACAGTTTAGCTTCATCTTGAATGTGCTGTAGTTGCAAATCCAATCCCATCATCCAATTATTAATAAACCTGATGTCAACTACCTGAAGGGTTCCAAAGAGATGAACTCGCTGTCTCAGCGAAGATGACAGAACAAGAGCAATGCGTCCAAGTTGCAGTGGGGAGTTAGTTGACATTAGGAAAACGTTTTCATTAGAGGTTAAAGCACTGGAATGTTATCTAGGAGTGTGTGAAATCTCCTCCTTAAGATGTTTTTAAAGCTTGGCTTGACAAAACTGCAGGGAATTTAGTTTGTGTTGTCCTTGCTTGCAGGCTGACTAGATACCTCCAGAGCCCTTCCAACCTGATTTTATGATTCTGGTTGAACAAACCAGCCCCAGCCTCCAGCCCAGACCACCCTTGCATCCGCTGAACCGCTCAAACTAGACATTGAGCCATTGATCACTACCATTGAGACTGACAATCTAGCCAGTTTTTTATCCACCTTATGATCCATTCGTCCAAAACATACTTTTGTAACTCTGCTGCAAGAATAGTGAACCATATCAAAAAACTTTGTAAAGTCAAGGATAACACTCCACTGCATTCCCTCACATCAGCACAAATATCTCATCATCCTGGCCGTTGCAACCATTTAGTGTAACTAGACAGATTTGGCTAGGCCCAAGATTTGGGGCGCCAAAAAGTGGCGCCCCCCCCAAATTTTTTTAAATGTTTGCAGCGCTGTCTGGAGTGAGTCACGGCGCTAGCACTGCTGCAGCCGGCAGCCCAAGTGTCCCCAGTCAGGACTGCCACCGGCAGCCCAGGCACCCCCACCCCCATCAGAGCCCCCGGTCAGCGAGCCCTGCCGCGAGCCGAGCACCAGTGCCCCCCCCCGTCAGCGCCCCTGGTCAGTGCTCGCCCAGCCCGACACCCTCCCCCGCCCCGGGTCAGACGCACGTCGCGCCCGGCACCCAGCCCCCCTCCGGTGTCAGACCGCCGCTGTACCCGCACCCGGCGCCCCCCGCCCTGATCAGGCACCCCCGCCGGTCAGGCCCCCAGGGCCGGCGCTTTCCTTTGGCCCAGCATTGAGAGGGGCGCATTTTGCCGGGGTCAGCGCCCGGTGGAGCTGCCCATGTATCTTGCGACGGTCTGCCTGTTCCCGCTCCGCCTGAGCCGCAAACCTGTGCCGGGCGGCAATGGTCCGGCCTAGGTGCCAGAACACCTAGCCCTCTGCTCCCTCATAGAAGGCAATCAGTTGTAAGACATTGACTTGCCCTTTGAATCCATGCGACTGTTCTCTGATCACGTTCCTCTCCTCTAATGCTTCAAAATGGTTTCCCTGAGACCTGCTCCCTGATTTTCCAGGATACTAAGGTATCATCCAGGCTTCAGCATCACTTCCTGTGCCGGGAGCTACACTGACAATGGGGTCCAGATGCACTGTATCATGCCCATGCCAGCTTACTGTGGTTTCCTGCTGGTCTCACCATTGGTACCCAGCTCCGCCCTGCCTGTATCCCTGCCCATCTCCTCTCCTGCTCCTGTCTGCGTCTCCATCCCAGCCCCTATCTGATCCATCCCCCAGTACCACACTCGTCTCTGTAATTGCTTATTATCTGCAGCTGCTGTGCCTTCACCCCCGTGCTGCCCCTCTTGGCAGCTCCCTGTTCTGCTCCTTTGACCCACCAGACAATGCTGAGCTTGCACTCCCTGCAGCCTCCCTGTGATTGGACCCTCACACGTGCTTATTGCCATGTGCTGCGTTGACACGTGGCCAATCCTCCTAGCAATGCCCTCTGGGAGTGTACTGGGGCACTGGTTCAGACACCCTACGCGGTGCCTACCATGGTAATACTGGTCTACATTGCCAGCCTCCTAGCGGTGCTCTCTGGGGAGTGAGCTGCCTGGTCACAGTGCCGAAGAGCTCCAGTGCTTTCCCTGCAGCAAGGCAACTATTTGCAGAGACCATTCCACCAGGCAGAGAGCCCTCAATGCCCAGTCCTGGATCCGTTCGCTGGCAGCCTGAGACCTGCCTGGCCTGAGGCAGGTGCATCTCCCAGACCCGCGCTATGGGGCACTCACTGGAGCAGACTGTGCGTTGCTCCCACTGTGGAGGTCTGCATGGCCCTCATGTCCCTTGTGTCGGCTGCCACGTTGCCTCTGGACTCGAGGCGCTGCTGTGCACCGGGAACTGGGCCCTGCCATGGCTGGTGGGGTAACCTGGCTTGTGGTCAGCCACTGGGCAGAGCAGCCTTTGACCATGGCCAAGTGGGATCCCAGGTGAGATGGGATCAACCTGGCCTCAACCCAGTCACTGGAGGGTGGACCACAGTGCCAGTTTGTTGGTGTTAGCGAGCGGCACAGGGCAGCTGGGGGCTGACCCAACAGATCAGCCTGAGGAGCGTTGGCAGAGAGATGGGGCAAAGGCTCACCCAGTACCATCCTGCCCATCCCTCACTCCAGCACCATCTGCCCCAGTGCTGATCTGAGCCAGGAAGGAAATGGAGCCACCGCCAGGGTAGAAACCAGTCAGAGAAGATGCCTGCCACTGTGTGTGTGACACCAGGTCCCCATCCACAGATCCAGCCATGCTTCCACATCCTCCCTGCCTGGGACAGGTCAGCCCATGCCCTGCACGGGCCTCCCAGCTCTGGCCCAGCAACTTCCCTGCCGCTGGGAGCCTTTCTGTAGGGAAGGGAGCTGCAGGATGAGCCTCGTTGGGATGGAGACTGGTTTGTTCTTTGCTTTCCTTGGCCATTGTCTGAAGGGCACTGTTAGCTCGGCAAGGGTTGGATGCTTTAAAGGAACTCAACTGGGGGGCAGAGTCATCTCTACGGTGGGAAGAGGCAGAGGATCACTGTGGGGAAACTGAGGCAGAAGTGCTGCAGCACCGGCTCTCGCCCCCAGGGGGTGCTCTGGCATGGTGAGTGTTGTACACCAATCCTTTGCCAAGCCCCTCCATCTCTGGAGCCACACAGCTGAGTCCCAGTCCCAGTTCCATGCTGCAGGGCAGGACAGGAGAGAGCCCTCGGCATGGGGAGGGAAGTAGCCTGGCTGGGTCATGGCTCTGCCATTCCCCACTGATTCTCCCTGGATTAGGCATGAGCCAGTTCACTGGGCAGGCTGGAGCCAGCTGATGGCTCTCATTTCCCCTCTGTCACCCCCCAGCCCTGTAGGTACAAATCCCCCAAGGGAGTACAGCAAGGCTGGTTCAGCTCTGAACATTTCACTGCCATGCACAGGAGCAGGCTGGTCTGCGCATGGATGGCAAAGCCCAGGAGCTGCAAAATGGGGCCATGGGGGTGTGGTAGGGAGCTCGCTCAGTCAGGGACACCCAGAGCCCAGGCACTGCTGGAGGCAGTGTCCATCAGAGGAGCTGCAGAGCTGGGGCCTGCTGCTGTTAAAGATCCCAGTGCAAAACTGAGTCAGGCAGGTGACCTTCCATCTCCAAAGTGTTGTGCTGGTGACTGGGTGTTGTTCAACAGTTGCCCCACACACCTCAGAGGTGGTTGCGTTTCAGTGCTGGGGGAAATGATTCCTGGATGTCGAATATTTAAAAATCTCTTTGGAATCCTTCAGGATGAAAAGATCTCATTGGTGGTGGTGATTGTTTCCCAAGAGTCATTCGTGTCTTTCTACCCCATGAGTAATGTTGTCTCTCTAAATTCAGGCTTATAAAGCAGGGTATGGCTTCTGATCAGTGTTTGTACAGCACCCAGCACAATGGGGTCTGCTCTTGGGTGGTCTCTAGGCACTGCCAAAATAATAATTCAGAGACCCCAAGGCTGGAAGGGACCAGTGTGATCATCTCATCTGATCTCCTGCAGAGCACAGACCATGGGACTGCCCTGGTGCAATTCTTACAGCACTAGCTGTGTGTGAACTTGAGCAGATCTTTTAGAGAAACCTCTTCTCTTGATTTAAAAATGGCCAGTGATGGAGAATCCACCATGACCCTTGGTAAGTTGTTCCAACAGTGGTTAACCCTCACTCTTCAAAATTTGCACCATATTTCCATCACTTCAACTTCCAGCCACTGGATCAGGTTATACCTTTCTCTGCTAGACTGAAGAGCCCTCTAGTATCAAATTTCTGTTCCCCATGTAGATACTTACAGGCAGGATCAAGTCACTCCTTTGCCTTCCCTTGTTATATTATATAGATTCCCTGAGTCTTCCACTATACGACAGGTTTTCTGATCCTTTAAGCATTCTCATGGCTCTTCTCTGGCCCCTCTCCAGTTTATCAACATCCTTCTTGAACTGTGGGTGCCAGAACTGGACACAGAACTCCAGCAGAGGTAAAATAATCCTTCTACTCCTGTTTGAGATTCCCTTTTAGCCATCCCAGGATGGCATGAGCTCTTTTTGCCACAGCATCGCACTGGGAACTCATGTTCAGCTGATTATCCACCATGACCCCCAAATCTTTTTCAGAGTCACTGCTTCCCAGGGTAGAGTCCCCTGCCCTGTAAGTATGGCCTATTCCTTTGTTCCTAGATGCACAACCTTACCTTAAAATCCAGCATGCACCCAGATTACTGAATGAACCAGATCGCTCTGCACAAGTGGCCTGTCTTTTCCATTAATTACCACTCCCAGTCCCCACAATCTGTGTGTCATCTGCAGACTTTACCAATGATCATTTTATGGGGTTTTTTTTCCAGGTCACTGATAATCACTAAATAGTGGAAGGCTCCCGTGGGATCCCACTAGAAAAACACCTGCTGGATGCTGATTCTTCCTTTCCAATTACACTTGGAGACCTGTCAGTTAGCCTGGGTTTAATCCCTTTAGCCTGTGCCCTGTTGCTTGAGAAACTAGAACGATACAAAATCAATAGGTCTTAACTTGAACTCTAATAATTCATCAGCTCACTTTGTGCTGCTCCAGGAGGGCTGTGGGACTGTTCTTAATGTTTTCTCTGAGTACTGTAGGGGTGCCTCAGTTTCCCCTATGCATTTCTTAAATCTCTAGATGATGGGATAAGGGGGTGTAATTGTTGCAGAGCAAAGGGCCAGTGTACATAAATGGCTGACACTCTGTTTCCTGGTAACCAATGGCCAGGGCCCTTCGCCCCTGCAATGAGATAGCTAAAGGTGTTGGAGAACAAAGAGATCAGGTGACCTCCTGGACTGGGAAAGGAACAAAGCCCAGAGAGGAGGGGCTGGAGGGTGAGTCAGTTTGGAGCTGGCTGGGGATGAGGAGTGAAGTGCAGTCGTGGTTATCTGGCTCATTGCCCCCCAGAATGGACCTGGCTGAGGGGTCCTGTTCTCTGAACCTACAAGCTCTGCTTTAGACCATGTTCCCATCATCGAATAAACCTCTGTTTTACTGGCTGGCTAAGAGTCACATCTGACTGTGACGTTGGGGTGCATGCAGGACCCTCTGGCTTCCCCAGGACCCTGCCTGGGCGGGCTCGCTGTGGGAAGCGCACAGAGAGGCAGAGGATGCTGAATGCTCCAAGAAGAGACCCAGGAGGTGAAGACATGTGAGCTTCTTGCCCTGGAGACAGTCTGCTCCAAGGGAGAGGAGGCTCCCAAAGTCCTGACTAGCTTTGTGGGGAGCAGTTCCAGAGCATCACCTGGGGACTCCGTGACAAGAGGTCCCATTTGTGTCTGGCCATCCTTCCCATTGGGGATTTCAGTGGCTTCTCTTTGGGTATGTTGGTTACTTCTTTGTTTTCAAATGAGCAAAGCGGTGGCAATAATTGAGAGGGGTCTGCCTCCAGCCCATATTGATAGACACACAGCTGTGGCTATATTGACATCATTCATGTTCCCTTGTGGCTCGGATGAGTTGGGAATGAGTGGGGGGGGGAATGGTCTGAGGTAAATAAGATGAAATACACTAAGAAGAAATGCAAAGTACTCCTCTTAGGAAGGAACAATCAGTTGCACGCATACAAAATGGGATGTGGCTGCCTAGAAAGGAGCACTGCAGAAAGGGATCTGGGGACTGTTGTGGATAACAAGCTAAATATGAATGAACAGTGTTGCAAAAAAAGCAAACATCATTCTGAGACGTCTTAGCTGGAATGTTGCAAGCAAGATGTAAGAAGTAATTCTTCTGCTCTACTCCACACTGACAAGGCCTCAGCTGGAGTGTTATATCCATTTCTGGGCACCACAAAATTGGGTTTGTTTAGAGTATGTCTACACTGGAAACTTCAAAGCGCTGCCATGGGAATGCTCCCGCAGCAGTGCTTTGAATCCAAAGCTTCTGGTAATCCACCTCCATGAGGGGACTAGCTCCAAGCGGTGGGAACCTGTCTACACTAGCGCTTTAAAGTGCTCAGACTTGCTGCACTCGGGGGTGATTTTTCAAGTTAGAGCTCTATAAAATGTAAGTAAAGTAAATGTAAGTAAAATGTAAGCCCTTAGTCTGGAGAAGAGAAGACTGAGAGGGGACATAACAGTTTTCAAGTACATAAAAGGTTGTTACAAGGAGGAAAGAGAAAAATTGTTCTTGTTAACCTCTGATGATGGGACAAGAAGCAATGGGCTTAAATTACAGCAAGGGAGGTTTAGGTTGGACATTAGGAAAAACTTCCTGTCAGAATGGCTAAGCACTGGAATGAATTGCCCAGGGAGGTTGTGGAATCTCCATCATTGGGGATTTTTAAGAGCAGGTTGGACAAACACCTGTCAGGGATGGTCTAGATAATACTTAGTCCTGCCATAAGCGCAGGGACTGGACTAGATGTCCTTTCAAGGTCCCTTCCAGTCATATAATTCTACCATTCTAACTGATGGGAGTGGGCAGCATCTCAGGGTGGGGTGGCAATCAAGAGTCACTCCCTTGATGCTCATAGAATTATGCCAGGCTGAGGCTAGGGTCAATTACATGATAGTCAGCCCCAAGGCTTAGACAGGGCTTAGCAGCTTGGATGCGCATGCTCTGATCCAGGCCAGGTTGCAGGAGAGGGGGAGGGAGGCCATGGCAGATGCCGATTGTCCGATGCCAATGATTGTCCAAAGGTGGGCGCTGCCCTCTGACCCCAGCCCCCTCCCCCCCACTCCAGTGGCTGGGAGCTAATTGCTGTAGTGGCAGCCTGCTGAGTGCCTTGATTATAATTATCCCCTGCACAAAGGCAGCCATGCGATGATGCTTCCCGAGCCGGTCGCAGGGATGTAGCTGCGAACACGGCTTGGGCTCTGCCTCCAGCCCACACTTCCACTGAGCAATCCTGGCTTAGCAACCGCATGGCCCCTACCATACCGGAGCTCAGCACCGTCATGGGATGCTCCGGCACTGCTGATGGCAGGGGAGAGTGTGGCTGGAGCAGGTGTGTTCTTGGCCCTGCTGCCCCATTCAGATAGCAGAGCCTGTGAGATGGGCAACTGCATCTCATCTGCTTCCCTCCGCTGGGACGCTGGTTCTCTATCTCCAGGCCCACCCAGTGGAGACACCAGTACAGTGACACTCTTCAAACATGTATCTTTGTCAGCACCAGCGTCTAGCACTCTCCCTCCAGGGGCATCACCACTCATGGCTATCAGACTGGGCCTGGCCAAGGCTGAGGGGTCTAGGCCAGAAGCCCCCAGGACATTCCTGGCTAGCCAGCACCTCTCCCCTTGGTCTTGGGGCTCTCGGCCCATCCCTTATGCCCTTCTGGGAGCTTGCTCAAACCATTGGCGCTGGTGCCAGCTTAAAGGAGAAGAACAGACTGCATCAGCACCACTCATGAGCAGGAACTGAGCTGGCATCTCGCCTCCAACCTCCTGCTACCTTCACCCTGCTAACACCTCTTGGGTGCCAAAGCATGCTCTGATAGCGGTGAGGTTATTGCACTGCGAGGGTCTGCTTCTGTACGTGGGAACCCGACGGGGTGGGGCCAGAACTGCCCTGCCTTGAGGAGAGAGCAGAGCAGACAAGGGTCCCGAGGTCTCAGTGCTGAAGCTGCAGCTGAGCATGGGTTGAGTTAGCTCAGACTCCAGGGGGACCAGTGCGCACAGTGAGCTTGGCTTGACTCCTGGTCCTGACTCTGGCTCTAGCCACTAGCCCTGACTGCCCACAGCCTGGTCACTGACAGGGGAACCCTGGAGGAGTGAGCATGCCAGAGCTCCATGCCTGTCCCACCAGGGCAAGACAGAGCCACTCCTGCTGCTGGTCCTGCCTGAGGACAGCCCCTGACTCTCCTGCATCCCATCCACAGCCAGTGCTCTGGAGCCCCATGCATCACTCTGCACTGGGCGCTTGGCAGGGTTGGCCTGGGGACCCTGAGCCTGCTCTGCTGAGGGCAAGGGGAGGCCAGCAGCTAAAAGCCCCTTTAATGCTGCCAGGCCAGACTGGAATTGAAGGGCCAGCTCTGCTGCTTGTATGATTTCCACCAGCCAGGCATCTGGCCCCGCAGCCTAGTGCCCATTGCTCTGCCCTACCTCCTGAAAGGCGTGCGTCTGGTTCCCAGCCATGTCGGGAGGACCTAGAGCACTGGAGCCCTGGCTCTTGTACCAGGCACATGATGTCTAAGCCAGCAGCTCTGCCCTGTCTAAGATCAGGGCTGCCGGGCTCCAAGGGAATCCCTGCCCTGTTCCCCCAGCTGGCAGCAGCGTAGAGTGTGGGGGTGGGTATAACTGAACACTCATGGTGTGATACCAAACAACCCCCCTCGTTTGCAGCCTGTAATGCAGAGCATGCCAGCTCTGCCAGCATGGAGCTGTGCCCATTCTGCCAGCACAGGGCTTCCGGTGCACATGGGCTGTTCCTGAACAATGCCAGCTCTGCCAGTGTGCAGCTGTGCCTATTCTGCCAGCACTGGGCTTCCGATGCACTCGGGCTGTTCATGCACAATGCCAGCTCAGCCAGCATGGAGCTGTGCCCATTCTGCCAGCATAGGGCTTCCGATGCACCCAGGCTGTTCCTGCACAATGCCAGCTCTGCCAGCACAGGACTTCCGGTGCATCTGGGCTGTTCCTGAACAATGCCAGCTCTGCCAGCGTGGAGCTGTGCCCATTCTGCCAGCACAGGGCTTCAGGTGCTTCCGGGCTGTTCCTGCATAATGCCAGCTCTGCCAGCGTAGAGCTGTGCCCATTCTGCCAGCACAGGAGTTCCGGTGCACCCGGCCTGTTCCTGAACAATGCCAGCTCTGCCAGCACAGGGCTTCCGATGCACCTGGGCTGTTCCTGCACAATGCCAGTTCTGCCAGCGCTGGGCTCCTGGCACATGGAGACTGTACCCGCTCTGCCAGTGCGGGGCTCCTGGCATACCAAGGACAACACGGTGCCTGCTTGGCCAGCGCAGGGCTCCAGGGCCATGCCTGCTTTGCCTTCACATGGCTTCCAGTGCACCTGGGCCGTGCACTATGCCCGCTCTGCCAGCGCAGGGCAGCCACTGTGCTTCAGGGGTAGATTTACTGCCACTTTGCAGGAAGATTTAGTGCGACTTCTGCTGGGGCTGCAGGCGGCTCCAGCATATTTTCCACTGTCACCGCCCACCAGAAGGATTTATTTAATCAATACCTAATGTGCATCGCCAGCTGCCACGTCAGCCTATACGCATGGGAGGCAAGTTTGTAGAAATTTTGGTGGTGCCCAGAACCCGCCCCCCCAACTCCACCCCCTCAAACACCACCTCCACCTGCCTAAGGCTCTGGGCGGAGTTTCAGGGGGGAGGTCTGGGGTGCAGGTCCTGGGCTGGGGATGAGGGTGCAGGAGGGGTGCAGGTTTTGGGATGGAGTTTGGGTGCTGGGTGCAGGCTCTGGGCTGGGGCAGGCAGTGGGTGTGCAGGAGGGGGTGAGGGGTGCAGGCTTTGGGACAGAGTTTGGGTGCAGGCTTGGCTGGGGGTGGGGGTGTAGGAAGGGGGAGGTGGTGCACGCTGGGGCACAGGATCAGGCTGCAGGGGAATGAGGGTTGGGGCTGAGGATGAGGGGTTCATGATGTGGGCTCAGAGCTGGGGCAGAGGCTCAGGGTGCAGGGGGTGAGGGCATGATGGCTGGGGATGAGGATTAGGATGCAGGGGGATGAGGGCTCTTGGCTGGGGATGAGGATTAGGTGTGAGGGGATTGAGGGCTCTGGCTGGGATGAGGATTACGGTGCAGAGGATGAGGGCTTCTGGCTGGGATGAGGATTAGGGTGCAGGGTGAGGCTCTGGCTGGGGATGAGGATCAGGGTGCAGAGGATAGCTGGTGGATGAGGATTAGGGCAGGACGTGAGGGCTCTGGCTGGGTGATCAGGTGCAGGGATGAGGGCTCTGGCGGAGAGATAGGGTGCAGGGGGATGAGGGCTCTGGCTGGGGATGAGGATTAGGGTTGCGGGGGATGAGGGCTCTGCTGGGGATGAGGATTAGGGTGCAGGGGAGGAGGGTCTGGCTGGGGCAGAGGATTCGGTGCAGGGGATCAGGGCTCTGGCTGGGGATGAGGATTAGGGGCAGGGAGAGGGTCTGGCTGGGGATGAGATAGGGGCAAGGGATGAGGGCTCTGGCTGGGGATGAGGGGTTTGGGGTGGAGAGGCTCAGGGTAGGGCAGAAGGGCAGGTGAGGGCGCCTGCCTTGCCATTAGCGGACGGCAGGAGCTAGGACCCTGGCGAGCGAGACAGCAGTTTCTGCGAGCCGTTCTCCTGGCAGCAGGAGCAGGGAGGGACGTGGTGGTGGGGGGCATGCAGGGGGAGGGTAGGAAGGTGGAGGCGGGACCGCTCACATGGGCAGGGACATGGTGGGGCGGGGCGTGGGGGAGACCCGCGGGGGCCGGGGCAGAGGCCCGATCCAGGCAGGGCTGGGGGAGAGACCCAGCTCCAAATATTTCTGGAGCAGGGCCCCCAGCCCTGAATATTCCTGGAGCCCGGGCACCTCGAGCCCATATAACCTGCCGTGTATGCCTGTACCAGAAGCAACTGCTGCTATGTTACTTTGGCTCTAATTGTTTTCAGAGGCTCTGCGGTACCAGGCTCGGCCCATTCATTTCATCCGCAGGGGCTCTCTGAATGGGAATGCAGTGTGGCAGTGACCCCAGTCCCCCTTGCAGGATGTCCAGTAGCCAGCACAAAGCCACCTGCTTCAGCAGGGTAATCCCGCATTTACAGCAGCAAGTGGCCCTCGGAGTGATGCCAGGTGGCCTGTTTCTGTATTCCCATGCACCAGTGGGGTGCCCAGGACTACATTAGCAGAGGGGCCGTGGGCATAGGGGGTGCCAGGGCTGGAATAGCAAAGTGCATCATGGGGTGGGATTGAGGAGCCTCAGGAGGGCTATGTGCATGTGAGGAGCCCAGAGCGGGCACAGCAGAGTGGGCTGTGGGTCAGGACTGAGGTGCAGCAGCATAGTTGGGTGGGAGGGGACACTCAGGACTGGAATAGCAGTGGCTGCTCTAGGTCACACGGTGGGAGGCGGTGTTAGGGGAGCTGTAGGGAGGAAACGTTGCTTTCTGCCTAGATCCAGCCCATGCTGTAAGACCCTCAATTCCAACGTACTGACAGTTCCCAAATAAAACAAGCCAAAGAGAGTCTCTGAGCTATAGCAGAGGGAGAATCGCTGGTAGTGAGCCTTTAAATATCACCACACTCTGCAGAGACTGCCCGCTCTGCTCATGCACATGGAAAACAATGAAGAATAAAGATGGACAGCTGTTCCTTATTAGAGGAGCGAAGGGGATCCACGGGGTATAGCAAAATCTGGCCTTGTTTTCCCCTTCGCTGTGCCCGACACATGGAAAAGCTGTGCTGGGGTGTCAATAGCCTGCCGTAGCTTAACCTAGGCCTAGTTCACCAGCATCTGCTCCTTGTTGCCCTCACTTGCATCTGTGCAAACTGGGAGTGAACTGAGACCCAAGGGCACTAGAGTCTATACCATGGGCGGCCGGTGACCTGGCCATTGGGGGAGGCTAGCTCCCGGTCCTTCACCTTGTGCCCCAGGCCGCCTCCCTCCTCCACAGGAGACCAGAGCACCCCCACTGCGGTCCCCAGGGCCGGGGGCTGAGGGCCCAGCCCCAGGGCTTCTGGTAGCGCAGCCAGCCCAGGTGTACAGGATGGCAGTGTCACCAGCCCCAGTGTGCTGGACAGCGGTGCCCCTATACCTCCTGACTACCCAACTATTTGCATGCACTTTACCACGGCTTTAGATTGCCCCCAACCACCTTGGCCAGTGGGCTTTATACCTCCCAAGCCGTGGAGAGAGCTGGAGAATGAACCACCACCAGCAACATGGGGTGCTGCCCCCCTGGAGGTGGAGCCGGGGGAGCACAGTTCCTTTCACACGCTCTGGAGGAGGCAGAAGTTTGGGGAGACTCAAGGAGTCGACAATCCTTGAATTGTGACAGTTGCTTCTGCTTTTCACTGCCACTGGGACACGTTCCATAAATGGCACTGACTGCTATGGAGTCGCACCAGGGCAAGTGAGTCCAGATCAAAATTTGTCCCAGGGAACCGTGAAGCAGCGGACCCAACAGCTGAGGTGGAACATTTCCTAAACCTGCTGAGAACAGCCCCTTCCGCTCCACCACGGCTCACCCAATGGCGACTCTGCTCCAAATCGCTATGGCCTAGCCTAGTGATGCAGGCCCGATCTGCTATGGCCCAGCTGATGGCAACCTGGGATCTTCAGCCCTTAGCAATTGCAAAGCGCAGCAGCTGGGGCGGTAGAAATCTGCAGGGTTTCTTTTCAAAGGGAATTCTCTGTCCTTTACAAGCCGGCCTTCCCCCCACCTGCTCCATGCTCATTACCCCATGGAGCTCATTACCCTGAGTGCCCCCTGCCGCACTCATTCCCGCTGCAGCTGGAGCCCCAGGTTATAAATATGCATGGCCAATCTTCTGGATGGCTTGGATAATGACCAGCGTTTAGGGCTAATACTAGGCTAGATCAATAGGGTGCACCTAGATTATTTGATCTTGCCCAGGGCCTGCTGCACCAGAGTGAACTGTCATCAGTCCAGGGGCAGAAAGTGATAGGGGAGCCTGGGAGTCCTGCACCGGCTGCAGAGGACAGCTTTATAGCTGCCTCATTCATCTGTAAAGGGACACTCTTCGCACTGCCCACCACACAGGGCTCTCCTCCCCCACAGCTATACCCTACACCACACCCTACACCATCACATGACCCCCCAGTCTTCCACACTGCATGCCACTCCCAGCTCCACTCCACTGCACAGTTTGCCTCCCTACCAAACTTCACAGTTCCCTGGGCCTGCCCCACTGCATGGCTCTCCTCCCCCACAGCTGTACCTCACTGCACACACCCCCATCCTACACCACCACATGTCCCCCCGCCTTACTCACTGCACACTGCCTCAGGCCCTGCCCCATTGCACAGTTCCCATGCTGCCTCACTGCATGGCTATCCTCTCCCTCCACTGTACCCCCCCAACACACCTCACCCTACATCACCACATGGCCCCCCCAGCCTTACTCACTGCACACTGCCTCAAGCCCTGACCCACTACACAGCCCCGCATCTATCTCCTGAGTCCTATCCCTATCGCTCCTTTCCTTCGTGAGGCTTTCCCTGCAACAAGGATACGGGATGTGCGGTGCCAGTGCGGGAGGTGGGCTCTGCATTAGGAGCGAGTGCTCTTCTCCTTCTCCACGTTCCCCTGGGGGTGATCACAGATTCTGACCCGAGAGACGGGGCTGGCCGAAGAGGTCACCCAGTCCTTCCCAGGGGCAGGGCGGGAATGTTCCCTAGGATAACTCCAGGGGGCGGGCACAGCTGCTGTGCCCCCAACTGTTGGTTACCAGTACCTGGGCCCCCCTTTACAATGTCCCTTCCCCCCCAGACCCTCCAGACTGCACTCTAGCAGCAGTCTGGAGCCCTCCCTCTCAAACTCCCAGGGCTGCGATAGTCTCTAAGGTGCCACAATTACTCTTTGTTCGTTTTGCTGATACAGACTAACACGGCTGCCACTCCGAAATCTGCTTAGATCTGTTAACCATGCACAGCAACACCGCATGGTTCTTATCCTAGTAGCATCAATTGTTCCCACGGTTAATTAACCTCCTTGTTAAACATTTACACCTCATTTCCAGTCTGAATTTGTCTAGCTTCAACTCCCAGCCATTGGACTGTATTAGAATTTTCTCTGCTAGATGGAAGAGCCTGCTGTTAGATAGTTGTTCCCCATGTGGGTACCTCCAGACAGTGATCAAGTCACCCCTGAACCTTTTCTTTGTTAAACTGGAACTAGTGAGGCAATCCATGCCCCAAAGAGCTCACACTATAGTCCAGAAACAGGGGAAGGGGGGAATGGAGATGGAAAGTGATTGGCCCACAGTCACACAGCATCCATGACAGAGCCGTGACTGGAGTTCAGGTTCCCTGAGCCCCCGTGCCCGAGACACTGGACCACACTGCCTCTTACACTGTCCCAGCCTGGTGACTCTGAATGGTGAGGTTCCTGGGCAGAACCCTGTCACTCTGGCATTGGTGCCCATACCTGTCACACAAGGTGCTGTGGGACCACTTCGTGACTGCATGTGGGACAGACCCCATGGACAAATGGCAGCCGTTCCATACCCCTAATCATTTTTGTTGCCCTTTTCTGAACCTTTTCCAATTTCAATATATCTTTTTTGAGATGGGGCAACCACATCTGCACATAGTATTCAAGATGAGGGCATACCAGGGATTTATATAGAGGCAAAATGATATTTTCTGTCTTCTTATCTATCCCTTTCCTAATGATGCCCAACATTCTGTTCACTTTTTTCGCTGCCGCTGCACATTGAGTGGATGTTTCCAGAGAACTGTCCACAATGACTCCAAGATCTTTTTCTTGAGTGGTAACAGCTAATTTAGACTCCCCTCATGTTATATGTACAGTTGGGATGATGCTTTCCAATGTGCATTACTTTGCATTTATCAACATTGAATTTCATCTGCTATTTTGTTGTCCAGTCGCCCAGGTCTGAGAGACCCTTTTGTAGCTCTTTGCAGTCTGTCTGGGACTTAACTATCTTGAGTAGTTTTGTATCATCTGCAAATTTTGTCACCTCAATGTTTACCCCTTTTTCCAGATCATTTATGAATATATTGAATAGGACAGGGACAGGGCCGCCCAGAGGGCGGGCAAGTGGGGCAATTTGCCCCAGGCTCCGGGCCCTGCAGAGGCCTCCACAAGAATATAGTATTCTATAGTATTGCAACTTTTTTTTAATTGAATGGGCCCCCGAAATTGCTTTGCCCCAGCCCCCTGAATCCTCTGGGTGGCCCTGGATAGGGCCTAGTACAGATCTTTGGGGGACACCACTATTTTTCTCTTTCCATTCTGAAAACTGACTAACTTTTGTTTTGTGTCTTTTAACCAGTTACCAATCCATGAGAGGGACCTTTCCTCTTATCCTATGGCTGCTTACTTTGCTTAAGAGCCTTTGGTGAGGGACCTCATCAAAGGATTCCTGAAAATCTAAGTACACTATGTCCACTGGATCACCCTTGTCCACATGCTTGTTGACCCCCTCAAAGAATTCTAGTAGATTGG
>NC_133787.1:610695-624099 GCF_003597395.2 Chelonoidis abingdonii | reverse complement strand
GAAAGGTAAACGCTGAGATAGAGCAGCGGACCCATGCTCCACCGGATGGCCTGAAGCATGGGTGGGAGGGAGCTCGCCTGCCACCCATCCCCGACCACCCAGCCACAGCTCTTGACCCAGTTGACCCGGGCGGAGGAGGCTGCTGAGTAGATGGTCTGGCAGGTCCGCACCTGCACCAAGTCGCCCGGGTACTGAACCACAAGGAGCACATCGTCTGCATACGATGACAGGACCAGCCGCAGCTCCGATTCTTGAAGGACCAACCCCATCAGCCTCCGACGGAGGAGACAGAGGAAGGGCTCGATCGCCAGAGCATACCACTGACCTGAGAGGGGATACCCCTGCCGCATTCCTCGTCCGAAGCTGACCAGCTCGGTCAGGGTCCAGTTGAGCCTGACCAGACACTCCGCAGAAGCGTACAGCACCTGGAGAAAACCCACAAACCAGGGTCTGAAGCCAAACGCTCGCAGAGTGCTCAGGAGATACCGGTGGTCCACCCTGTCAAATGCCTTCTCCTGATCCAGGGACAAGAGGGGGAACGAGAGACCATTCCTACACCCTAATTCCAGAAGGTCCCGGACCAGATACAGGTTATCAAATATCGTGCGGCCCGGGATGGTGTAGGTCTGGTCTGGAGGGACAACGTCCGCCAGTACGGACCCTAGCCGCATCAAGATGGTCTTCGCCATGATTTTGTAGTCCATGCTGAGGAGTGAGATAGGACGCCAATTCCGTGAGTCGCGGAGGTCCCCCCTCTTCGGCCATAAGGCGAGCACAGCTCGCCTGCATGAGAGAGGGAGGACCCCGCCCTGCAAAGACTCGGCCCAGACGGTGACCAGGTCTGGGCCGAGGATGTCTCAGAACACACAGTAGAACTCCACGGTCAGCCCATCCATGCCCGGAGATTTATGGGTGGGCATGTGACGGAGGGCTTCCGAGAACTCGGCCAGAGTGAGAAGCAGCTCTAACCAGTCCCGTTCGCCCGTGCTGACTGTTGGGAGTCCGTCCCAGAGCACTCTGCAAGCGTTAGGATTGGTCGGATCCGGGGAGAAAAGAGTCGCGTAGAAGGCCCTGGCCCTCCCGCACATCTCCACTGGATCCATAAGGGGGGTGCCGTCCTCTGCCAGGAGGCAGGTCACATGCTTCTTGGCCCCCCTCCTTTTTTCCAGGGCGTAGAAGAAGCGGGAGCCACGGTCCATCTCCTGAAGGAGGCGGATGCAGGATCGAACAAAGGCACCCCAGGCCTGATGGTCTTCGAGGGTCCGGAGCTCCTCCCACTTCTTCCGGTACGCTCCGCAGAGGGATGGATCCTCTGGGCTGGCGGCCAGACGCCTCTCCAGCTCCAAGACCTCCCGTTCCAACTGCTCTATTGCAGCATCCCTCTGTTGGCTGGCGCCCCGGTGTAGTCACAGCAGAAGAGCTGGGTGCTCACTTTCCCCAGGTCCCACCACCGCCGCGCCAAGGGAAAGGCACGCCTCTGCCCTCGCCAGGCCAGCCAGAACTCCCGGAAGGACGCCAAGAAGCCCGCATCCTCCAGCAAACTATTATTAAAGTGCCAATAGGCCGGCCCCGGCCTCTCCGCGCAGAGACAGGCCATCACGGTGCCAAGGTGATGATCTGAAAAGGGGGGTCGGCTGAACGCTGGAGGAGTGGGCTCGTGAAAGATGGAGATGTAACAGGTAAATGCGGTCCAGCCGGGAGTGGTAAGACTGGTGGGCCTCCACCCGGACGAAGGTGAATGTTGAGACGTCTTCTGGGTGGTGGTCACGCCAGACGTCCACCAGGGAGTGGCGTTCAATGATCTCCTGGAGGACGTCCGTGGCGGCCAGGCACTGCTCGGTCCCCGAGCGATCTTGTTCATCGAGGGTGGTGTTAAAGTCCCCTCCCAGGACCAGGCATTCATGAGGATCCAGGGAGCTGAGGAAGGCGGACGCCTGCTGATAAAAACGCAACCTCTCCGGGCCCAATGTCGGGGCATAAACATTGACAAGGTTAACCACAAGCCCCTCCATGTGGACCCGGAGGTGCAGTAGGCAGCCCGGCACAGCCTAGGTGACCCCCAGCACCTCGGGCCGTAGGTCGGGGGAGAACAGGGTCACCACTCCAGCTGTGCGAACCAAGAGGTGGCTAAAGTAGACCTCATCCCCCCACTCCAGCCACCAGCTAGCTTCAGCGGCCGGATCTGTATGGGTCTCCTGCAGGAAAACCACAGAGCACCCCCTCTCCTGGAGGAAGGAGAGCACCTGGCTCCTGTGGAGACCCATCCTACAGTCCAGGGTGTTTAACGTGGAAAAGATGATCGGTGCCATGAGGACGGCTGGGGGGGATCCTCGCCGGCAGACACTCCCACGGCCTCCGTTGGGCCGCGCAGCAATCCGTGACCTACCCCGCAGGTGAGTAAAGAGTCATGGAAGAGGCGGACCCGCTGGTAGGCCGCGGCGGCCTGCTTCCCGGTCCTCTTACCCTCCCCCATGAGGGCCCTTGCGGCCCGGAGGATCAGATGGAAATCCCCCCACCGCTGAAGCGCAAGTTGGACTTTGTTACGGGAGCCACGGATGTCCTCAAGGAACTCCGCAGCTCCTCCCTCAGCACATGGGGGGGCGGGATTACTGATCTATGATCTTCCTCCAGCAGGGCCCCCGTCACAGCCCCGTGGCCCACCGAGGTGGGCAGACAGGGGGCAGACCCCCGATGTGGCATCTGAAGGGCTGACGCCATATGGCCTGCACCAGTCCCCGGTTCAACAGGGGGCAGTGGAAGGAAAATAGCAGCCCCTGGTGGGTAGGGACAAGGAAAAACTACGAAAGCCGCTCCCTGGGGGGTATTCCCAGGGGCAGCACTGGCATCACAGGAGATGGGGGGACAAGGACAGAGCTGGCATCAGGGATAGGGCAGGGAACAGGAGTAGGGGCAGGGCAGGGATCAGGAAGAGAATCAGGAAGGGGGGCAGAGGCAGGATCCTGAGCCTCAATAGTTGGGCCGCTGGACGGTGGCCCCTCCTGGCCAGGCTCAGGGACCTGGGAAGTTGGAAGGGGACCCCTAATGATGCTGTGCTCAGCCACTGAAGTACATGCGGCAGCCCCAGCATCCAGAGATAGATGTCCGTCAACGGGGTCCCTCCCTGGGAAGGAAGGCGGGTCCTCCACACCCAAGAGGGACACCCCTTGGGAACCACGTCCCGCCAGCGGGGCACTGGCTGTCGCCCCAATGGGCTCAGCGGCCGTCAACAGGGTGCCACCCACAGCTGGGTTGATGGAAGATTCCAGGGGACCCCCCGAGGTGGGAGCAGAAGCAGCGGTTAGGGGAAGGGATCACTGGGGCAGGGGCACTGTGGTGAGGTCGCCCAGATCGAGGCCCACTGGCAGAGGGTCGTGCTCCCCCTGCGTGACCGGGGTCAGACCCAGGGCCTTGATCTCCTCGTAGATGGAAGGGAGATCACCATCCACCGCCCCAGGGTCCTCCCCGCCAGCACCCGAGACAACGCCCACCTCAGCGTTTGCAGATGCTTCAGGTGGGAAGGGGGCGAGAGAGGCTCCCTGGGGGGCTTCCACAGGGATGGACCCCGGAGGAGGGGTGGCGTTACCCTCCGGTGCTGCCACGGTGTCCCCAGCCGGCACCCCAGAACGGGAGTCATCAGGGGGCAAGGCGGAAGGCTCTTCATTGGTGCCCCCCTTCCTGCTCTTCTGGGGGGCCTCCGAATCCGAAGGATGTAAGGAGGCTTGAACCTTCTGCTTGCCCCGCTTCTCCTGCACTAAGGACCAGCCCTCCATAGCATCAACCGGGGGCTGGCTAATAGGGGTCAGGTCGCGGGGCAAGGGCAATGGCTCAAGGACTCGGGGAAGCAGTGGTGGAGTAGCAGGAACAAGGGAGGATTACCCCTGGGGCGAGCCCTCTCCCACATCCTGCGGTATCTCCGCCATACCCTCCTCCACAGCGGTGGACCGAGAAGGAGGAGGGGCAGCTTCGGGTGCTGGGCAGCCAGGGGTACCGGTGATGACAGGGCCGGCGCCTTGCTGGGGCTCGGGGGTACCGGACACTCCTCCATGCTGGGCCAAGGGGCAGTCCCTCCGGACGTGCCCCATCGCCTGGCAGAGGTAGCACCGGGCCTCCCCCGTCAAATAATGCACCCGATAGCGGGCTCCCTTGTAGGGGACCAGAAAGGACCCCTCGAGCGCCTCTCCACCACGCGCCGCCGGCAGCAGTTGAAGCTGCACTTGCCGGCGGAACGAGAGGACGTGACGGAGGGCGGGGTCCTTGCAGCCCAACGGGAGAGGGCTGATGATGGAGATGGGGCACCACAGGGCAGAAAGGGCGGGCATCAGGGCGGCATTAGGCAGGAAGGGAGGGACGGAGCTCAGGATCAAGCAGACCCCCAGGTCTTCCAACGGCTCCAGGGGGACGAACACGCCTCCCACCGCCAGGCCCGTCTCTACTGCCTCCTGGGCGGCAGCCTCTGATGCCAGGAAGAAGACTACCCTCACGTACATTTTGGAGGCCGCCACGATGGCTGTGGGCCCCACCACCCTCGCCAACGCCTGCACATAGGTCTCCACGTGGGGCGAGGCGGGCACCAGGAGGCAACGGACGCCTTGCTTCCTGGTCAAGGTGGGGAAGGGGCCCCGGCCGCTGTAGATGGTAGTGGAAGAGGTGGTTAGACGAGCAGCGGCAGGCGGGGCGGGGGGGGCCACTGCCACCTGGGCGTATGCTCTGGGGGCCGAGAGAGGGACACCCGCAGAGCTGGTGGAGGGAATAGTGGGGAGGGATGCCGCAGCCGGGAGTGGGGCCGCAGCAGAGGGGGCAATCTCCGCCATGGAGGGCCTGGCCTTTCTAGTGGGGCCCTTACCCTTCTTTCCACCCCGACCCTTCCCACCGGCTGGGGGGGCTCCCCCCAAATCGGAAGGGGGGAGGGACGTGGCAGCAGTGGAGGTCTCTCCAGTACTCGCTGCCACCAGTGCCCCAGCAGGGGCGGAGGTAGGTGGATCGGCAGCGGCGGTCGAGGTAGAGGCTTGGGCAGTGGACACGGGAGCAGGTGGAGGAGGCGCAGTGGGAACATCGCAAGGGGTCTCCCCCGCCGCGTCCCCCGCCATAACGAGAGCGGGGAGGGGGACAAACAGCGAAGGAAGGGGAAGAAGAGGAGGCGATCACCCCTCCCCCCTAGGCTGCAGGCAGGGGAGGAGGGTGCCAGAAGAAGAGGGCTAAAGCGGCGTGGGGAGCAACCAAGGACCTAGGGGCGGGAGGGTGTCAGGTCACCAACTCAGAGGGAATTCTGGCTCCTCTAGTTGCACTAGGGGATACGGGGGGCCAACGGCATAGGGGAGTGCAGTGGACAGGGGCAAACGCAAATGGGGGAAGGGCACAAGCGCATGGGAGGGGGCATGGGCGCACGAGGGAAGGGACCAATCAGGGCTGGGGGAGCACAGGGTAGGGGTGGGGAAGGATGAGCTGGGAATGGGGTGGAGGGACCACGGGGCTAGCTGCAGGGCTGGGAAAACTAGCAGGGCCACAGAGGGAAATAGGTGGGGCGACAAATGTGGAAAGGGGGCTCAGTCCAGGGGGGGGGAAGGGGTGCGCCCACCCACAAGCACTTGTGCAAAAGTCAATGGTTGGCTGCTGCTGCTGCTGCAGGCCCAAACGATGGAAGTGGGCGTGGTGGGTCAGGCGAGCAGCTCAGTCCCAGAGGCAGGAGTCCAAAGCAGAAGGAAAACAGCCAGCGGGGGTGGTGAGGGGGCAACGATGGTGGTGGGGGCGAAAGGGAACACAGATGGACCGGGGGCAGGCTCCACGCCACACCCCCGGTGTCCCAACAGACACAGTCCAAACCCCCACCACAAGAGCACAGGTAGAAAAGACTCAGTCCAGGAATACCCCCTCCACAGTGGTCTTCACACGGTCTCTCCAGCAGCGGGCGGCAGTCCTCTTCTCCTTCTTCTCCTCCTCCGGCACCAACAGCTCCCAGCAACAGCCACAGTAGTCCCAGCAGCTCCAGGTGGTGGTGGTCTGGTGTCCAGGCAGGAGGGACCCCGCTCAGAAGGTGTCCTCAGCAACAAGAGCCGGGTCCCTCACTCCCCCTCTCTCTGGGAAGCAGGCCAGCAGCCCCCCATCCCCTCAAGGGCTGTAGGTGGAGTAACAGCAGCAACCGGGGGGTGGGGGCGGGAATCTACTACCCAGCCATCAAGCAGATAGCAGAGAAAGGGGGTGGGTGGTGGTGTCTAGCCCAGCCAGGGGAGCAGATGGAGCTGTAGCAGCAGCAGCAGCAGCAGCAGCAAGGGCCCAGTGCCCAGCAAGAACAGCAGCAGCAACAGCAGCCTTCTCCCTCCTTCCTCTACAGCAGAGCAGTAGAAGGGGGAGCCACTGGCCACAGGAGAAGCAGTTTTCTGTTCCCTGAGTGACCAGAGCAGGGGCTGCTCCAGGCTAATGAGAACACCTGACTCCAATTAACCTGCTAAGAGTCAGGTGAGGCTGTTAAGCACCTGACTCTAATTAAGGCCCCTCTGATGTTGTAAAAGGGCTCACTCCAGTCAGGCCAGAGGGAGCCAGAGGAGAGGAAATGCGTGTGAGGAACTAGGAGCAAGAGGTGTGCAAGAAGCTAAGTGTGAGTAGGCACACTGCTGGAGGACTGAGGAGTACAAGCGTTATCAGACATCAGGAGGAAGATCCTGTGGTGAGGATAAAGAAGGTGTTTGGAGGAGGCCATGGGGAAGTAGCCAGGGAGTTGTAGCTGTCATGCAGCTGTTCCAGGAGGCTCTTTACACAGCTACAGTCCACAGGGCCCTGGGCTGGAATCTAGAGTAGAGGCGGGCCTGGGTTTCCTGCAAACCTCCCAACTCCTGATCAAACACAGGAGGAATTGACCTGGACTGTGGCTTCTACCAGAGGGGAAGATCTCTGGCTGTTTCCTGACACACACAGTGAATCTGTGAGGCAAGCAAATCCACCAATAAGCGCAGGAATCACCAAGGTAGAGGAGGAACTTTGTCACAATAGTTTCAGCCAGTTTGCCCAACACTGATGTCAGGTTTACCAGCCTGTAATTGCTGGGGTCACCTCTGGAGTCTTTTTTAAAAATTGGTCTCACATTAACTATCTTCCAGTCATTCGGTACAGAAGCTGATTTAAATGATAGGTTACAGACTACGGTTAGTAGTTCTGCAATTTCACATTTGAGTTCCTTGGTGATACCATCTGGTCCTGGTGACTTATTACTGTTTAGTTTATTAATTTGTTCCAAAATCTCCTCTAATGACACCTCAATC
The DNA here is from genome assembly GCF_003597395.2 of Chelonoidis abingdonii. Taxonomy (NCBI): domain Eukaryota; kingdom Metazoa; phylum Chordata; order Testudines; family Testudinidae; genus Chelonoidis; species Chelonoidis abingdonii. Next base: position 616,846 of record NC_133787.1, on the reverse strand, counting down.
TGGGACAGTTCCACAGATTTGTCACCTAAAAAGAATGGCTCAGGTTTGGGAATCTCCCTAATATCCTCAGCCATGAAGAGCAATGCAAATAATTCATTTAGTTTCTCCGCAAAGGCCTTATCATCCTTGAATGCTCCTTCAGCACCTCGAACGTCCAGCGGCCCGCCCTGGTTGTTTACCAGACTTCCTGCTTCTTATGTACTTAACATGTTTTTTGCTATTACTTTTTGAGTCTTTGGCTAGTTGTTCTTGAAATTCTTGTTTGGCCTTCCTAATTATATTTTTATACTTCATTGGCCAGAGTTTTTGCTCCTTTCTGTTTTCCTCACTAGGATTTAACTTCCACTTTTTAAAGGATGCCTTTTTGCCTCTCACTGGTTCTCTTACTTTGTTGTTTAGCCACAGTGGCTCTTTTTGGTTCTCTTACTATGATTTTTAATTTGGGATGTACATTTAAGTTGAGGGTCTATTATGGTGTCTTTAAAAAGTTTCCATGCAGCTTGCAGGGATTTCACTTTTGGTGCTGTACCTTTGAATTTCTGTTTTGCTAACCTCCTCTTTTTTTTGTCTAGTTCCCTTTTCTGAAATTAAATCCTATAGTGTTGGGCTGCTATGGTGTTTTCCCCATCACAGGATTTTGCGGGGGCTGTGCTCCCCTTGCACCCCAGCTCTGGCAGCCCGGCTCTCCACCCAGCCATCTTGTTGCTCCTCCAGCCATTTGCGGCTGGACAGAGGGAGGGGTCCCACACCCTCTCCTGCCCACCAGTCACTCTCACTGCTCCAGCTCTGTGTGCAGGGGTTGCTGTTGCCTGGGGCCTGAAATGAAGCCTGGCCCAGCAGCCTGCTCTGGTGCCTCCCAGCCACCCACCTATGGGGAATGGCAATGTGCTATGGTGCTCACAGACTCCAGGAAGCACACGTGCCCCTTCCCAGACAGGGCCTGGCCAGCTGTGGGGCTTCCCCAGTAAGCTTGCTGCATGGCCCTTGTAGGGCACTGCAAATTAACACTGCCTGCGGGGGAAATCTCACCAGTTCTGATGTGTCTCAGGGCAGCGCCTAGTGACCCAAGCCGAGAGCCAGGCCCCATTGTGCTGGTGCTGGACCCATGCAGAGGAACACACAGTCCCTGCCCCTGAGAGCAAAGAGACAGACCGGAGAGATTAGCATCTCCATGTCACCAAGGAGGAGCAGATATCCAGATCCTCAACAGTATGTAGGGCAGGGGTAGGCAGCCTATGGCACGGGTGCCGAAGGCGGTATGCAAGCTGATTTTCAGTGGCACTCACACTGCCTGGGTCCTGGCCACCAGTCCGGGGGGCTCTGCATTTTATTTAATTTTAAATGAAGCTTCTTAAACATTTTAAAAACCTTATTTACTTTACATACAGCAATAGTTTAGTTATATATTACAGACCTAGAAAGAGACCTTCTAAAAACGTTCAAATGTATGACTGGCACGTGAAACCTTAAATCAGAGTGAATAAATAAAGAATCGGCACACCACTGCTGAAACGTTGCCAACCCCTGATGTAGGGTCTAAATGCGATCGATTCCAATGGGAGCAGGGGTGGCTCTAGGGATTTTGCTGCCTCAAGAACGGCAGGCAGGCTGCCTCCGGCGGTTTGCCTGCGGAGGGTCCGCTGGTCCCGCGGGTTCGGCATACCTCCTATAGGCTGCCCATGGGAGGTCCGTCGAAGCCGCAGGACCAGCAGACCCTCCGCAGGCAAGCTGCCGAGGGCAGCCTGTCTGCCGCCCTCGCGGCGCCGGCAGAGCGCCCCCCGCGGCTTGCCGCCCCAAGCACGTGCTTGGTGTGCTGGGGCCTGGAGCCACCCCTGAATGGGAGTTAGGCGCCTGCATACCTTCGAGGAGCCGGATGATATGTCCAAGTCACATGAGGGATCCATGACTGAGTCAGCAACTGATTCCTAGAGATTCAGGCCAGAAGGGACCCTTACGTTTGCTTGGTCCATCACGGACCAGAGAATTTCCCCGTTACCCCTGCACTGAGCCCAGTAACTTGTATCTGGCTAAAACATCTTCCAGACATGCAGCTGCGCTCGAATGTGAAGATACCGCGAGCTGGAGAACCCGCCGCTGCCCTTGGGAATTTGGTCCAGTGGAGAATAACACTTACTGGGTCCTATGTGTAATGAGAATGGGTCTGGTTTTTAACTCCCAGCCCTCAGTTTTGGTTCTGACTTTCTCAGCTATGATAACTAGCCGTTTAGGACACAGGCACCGGGGCGGGGAGCCACGGCCCCATCACTTTGAAAAGTGGAAGGGCTATGACCTGTCAGGGCAAGTGATGGGATGAGGGGAGAGGAGAGGAGGAGCAAGACGGGGGTGGGATCTCAGGGGAAAGAGGCGATGTGGGGGGCAGGGCCACAGTTTGGGCTCCGGTGCCCCCCCTTTTAGGGAGTTTCCTGCTTTAGTACCAGGGGTTTTCTCCCCGTGAACTCATCCTACACACAGTGATCAAAGCACTTCTGAGTCATTGTGATAAGCTGCAGAGATGGGGCTAGCAGTCTCTCACTGTAGGCATCCCACGCCTTGCCTTCCCTGCAAGGCCAACCTTCCTCAGGACATGGGTGGAGCTCTCCGAGGAGCTGTGCTATCGGGGCACGTCTGAGCCGCATCACACGCTGGCAGCGCTAGGCTCTGTGCCAGACAGTCCAGCCTCTGAGCTGCACGAACAATCAGAGGAAGGACTTTCTGGCAGAGCGTTCAGTGCAATCCTTCTTCCGCAGCAATCCGGAGCTTATACGGAGGAGCCTGAAAACCCACAGAAAAGCAGACACACCCGTCAAGAGACCCAGCATCCCAGGCCTTTCACACTGATACTGATGGCCCTGCACAGCCCTGGCAGCCTCCGCAACATGGCTCCATCAGACTCCATCACCTCAAGGCTGTCCAGCTCCATCACCCCCACCCCAGCTAGAATGCAAGCGACTCTGTTAGTACGATTGGTCTCTCTCACCTCATTATTGTCCTTTTTCCATGCTGGCAAGAGGTGAGATGACACTTTGAGCCGGGCTGCCTCCTGTTCCTTCCCAAAGGGGCTGTGAGGGACAATTTTCAGCCAGTCCCACCCGCCTGAGACAGCAGAGCAGAGGGAAGCAGTCTGCAATGGCTGCACAGTGATGGGGTGGGTCAGCCAGCTGAGCTATGGGAGAACAACCAGCCCTGTTCCAAAGTCCAGGGGAGGTCCTGGGAGTCTTTCCATCAACTTCAAGGGGCTTCAGATCTGCCCCAGACCAGCCAGGTTTTGGGGAGCATTGCCTGCAACCAGCCCCCAAAAAACGGTCTGATGTATCTAGAACCCAAACAGAAATAGCCCAGCCTGGCCCTGCACTTGGAGTCAAGGCTCATCTTCCATCCTTCGGATCAGCCAGCACTTACTGGGTTTCCCAGATTCTCCCTGAAAGCCTGACTGGACCTGGGTCTTCATCACTTGCCCTTTGTTAACCTGCATGACGTCTCAGCAGGGGATTAGGAACAGCAATGTCATGTGGCTCCTAGAGGCCCCAGTCACGATCGGTGCCCCTGGGTGCAAGGTGCATACATCCAGGGAAAGAGAGTCACAGTCTGACTGGGCAAGACGGACAATGGTGAGGCGAGAAAGAGGGGAACAGAAAGGTAACTTAGAGCCCAAATCCACTGACATCAGTTCACCACTCTCAGCACTAGGCTGAACTGCTGCTTCGAAAACAGGGTCGCTCAGGCACCCCTGACCTGTTCTAAACATATGGTGACCAGACAGAAAGTGTGAAAAGTCAGGACAGAGGTGGGGGGGTAACAGGGCCCTATATAATAAAAAGACCCAAAAATGGGGACTTTCCCTATAAAATCTGGACCACTGGTCACTCTATCTAAACATCAGCCTTTTGGTTGGTTTTTTTTTAAGTTTGGAGTTTTGTGGAACATTTTTTGTCTTGTTTTGAGCCAATATTTTCCAAGGGAAATTTAATTCTGAAGCTCCCTTGCCCCTCATCTACTTGTCACTCAGTGAAATCAGGGCTCCTCTGACTATACAAATCTGGGACTGGAACCTCAGTGGGTGTAATGTAAATCAGGGTAACTCAGTGCAGGACTAACAGAATCATCTTAAAAGTGGGGGGGGGGTCCACTGGTACCTGAACTGTGGCTCTGCCCTTGTGCCACCCTTTCCCCTGAGGTTCTGCCCCTATCCCCCAAGACCCTTGCCCCTGCTCACTCCTCTCCACCCTCCACCCCCCATCGCTTGCCCTTACAGCTGGTAAAAAGTGATGGCCCCCTGGTCTTCCCTGTTCTGCACCCTGCCTCAATGGAGCTATGCTGAGACGCACCAACTGAAGATCTGAGCCCTTTGTGGGACAGCCATCTTTGCTTGGCTGCAGGGAGCAGCCCAGAACGTGCATTGTGCCGGGCTTCGTACTCGGAGGTCTGATCAGACGTGCAGGTTTTGAATTCAAAAATTGAGGAAATGGGATCTTTTTCCTTCCTCACTGGAGCGTTCTGATAAACACATCGAATTTATTCATTTGACGCCCATGTCTTTGCTGGTAAGATCTTTGGGGCTGTTGTTTATGTTCACACAGTACCCAGCACCAGAGATCTGGTAGGCACTACAAGAAAATAGATATTAAAACAATAGTCCATGTTGAACTTGTACATCAATACAAGTGGGCAGCCGCCATTCTCCTCTGCTCTTCTCAAATCTACGGAAATTAAATGCAAAATCCGACACTGACGCAGCACGTGGTTCAGATTTGACACACCCAACAGCCTGCTAGTCAAAGCTGTGGTTCTCACGGTAACTGCAACTCAGTAATGCGCTGGACATACATGAAATTAACTCCATATATAGCAATGGAAAATACTGCCCTCTGGCATGAGGGCAAACTCTGGGTAATGAGGGCACCATGACTGTGAATTCCCTGCCTCTTGTGCATGTAAAATCAAAACTATCGAGCTAATTGCCTTGTATTAAAGCAGCCAGTAAACATAATCTGTCAGACGTGCCGGACAAAGAAGGGGAAGGTGTGTTTTCTGTCAGTGACAAACACAAAGAAATCTGTCTTGGGAGTCATGCGTCTCACTCTCGCATTTCATTTCCAGCCATTTGAAGCTTGCATTGATATCTCACACAGCTTCCGACTGCCCGACCTTTATCTGCTCTTGGAGGAGGCAAATACAGTGGAAAATTTCAAGAATTGCTGCTTTGGATGCAGGTTGTCTTGGCAACTGTTGCTGTGGAAAACATTTCAAGGCAAAATGTATGGTCATGATCAAGAGTCCATCACTGTCTTCTGGAAAGTGTCATCTGCTGGATGACAACCTATCTGGCTCACAGTGGGGTAGGTTGTTGATCATGGGAAAGCAGCAGTAAAAGAGGCCCCAGTTGTTTTTCCTTTACTGTCTCCCATCTCCACCTTTTTCTGGGCACTGGCAAGGAAAGCTGTGCCAACCCATTAAAATGGTGCCAATTTCAACAGATGCCACCACTCACAGTGGCTACCCAGCTGAAACAAGCATGTCTTTAACACCCAGAGGAGAGCGGAGGGCCCAGTCAAAGCAATGGTGATCGGGCGAGGTCCTGGATGACTGGAAAAAGGCTAATGTAGTGCCCATCTTTAAAAAAGGGAAGGAGGAGGATCCAGGGAACTACAGGCCAGTTCGCCTCACCTCAGTCCCTGGAAAAATCATGGAGCAAGTCCTCAAGGTATCAATTCTGAAGCACTTAGAGGAGAGGAGAGTGATCAGGAACAGTCAGCATGGATTCACCAAGGGCAAGTCATGCCTGACTAACCTAACTGCTTTCTAGGAGGAGATAACTGGCTTTTGGATGAGAGGAAAGCAGTGGACGTGTTATTCCTTGACTTTAGCAAAGCTTTTGATACGGTCTCCCACAGTATTCTTGCCAGCAAGTTAAAGAAGTATGGGCTGGATATTCAGAAGTATAAGGTGGATAGAAAGCTGGCTAGATCGTCAGGCTCAACAGGTAGTGATCAATGGCTTCGTGTCTAGTTGGCAACCAGTATCAAGCGGAGTGTCTCAAGGGTCAGTCCTGGGGCCAGTTTTGTTCAATATCTTCATTAATGATCTAGAGGATGGCATGGACTGCACCCTCAGCAAGTTTGCAGATGACACTAAACTGGGAGGAGTGGTAGAT
>NC_133787.1:591776-610444 GCF_003597395.2 Chelonoidis abingdonii | reverse complement strand
GGGACCGAGCGGATAGACAGCAGTTCTGCAGAAAAGAATCTGGGGGTTATGGTGGACGAGAAGATGAATATGAGTCAACAGTGTGCCCTTGTTGCCAAGAAGGCTAACGGCATTTTGGGCTGCATAAGTAGGAGCATTGCCAGCAGATCGAGGGACATGATGATTCCCTTCTATTTGGCATTAGTGAGGCCTCATCTGGAGCAATGTGTTCAGTTTTGGGCCCCACACTACAAGAAGGATGTGGAGAAATTGGAAAGAGTCCATCAGAGGGTAATAAAAATGATTAGGGGGCTGGGACATATGTCTTTATGAGGCGAGGCTGAGGGAACTGGAATTATTTAGTCTTCAGAAGAGAAGAATGAGGGGGGATTTGATAGCTGCTTTCAACTACCTGAAAGGGGGTCCAAAGAGGCTAGATCTATACTGTTCTCAGCGATACCAGCTGACCGAACAAGGACTAATGGTCTCAAGTTGCAGTGGGGGAGGTTTAGATTGGATATTAGGATGAACTTTTTCACTAGGAGGTTGGTGAAGCACTGGAATGGGTTACCTAGGGAGGTGGTGGAATCTCCTTCCTAGAGGTTTTTAAGTTCTGGCTTGACAAAGCCCTGGCTGGGATGATTTAGTTGGGAATTGGTCCTGCTTTGAGCAGGGGTGGGACTAGATGACCTCCTGAGGTCCCTTCCAACCCTGATATTCTGTGATTCTATGAAAACAAGTCTCCAGGACCCAGCTCAAGCTGGTGCCCAGAGGGTGTGGGGGGATGTAACCCAGAGCACCCAGCATGGCTTCCCATCTGTTCCCCATGGAGTTTCCCTTTCCTGCAGGGCACTCCTGGATTGCACCCAAGCAATCTGTCTCGTCTCTAAAAGCCAGCCAACCTGTCCTGTATGGGTCAATGTGCCCCACCAGCTGGCCAAATGCAGACTAGAAGAAGTGTTTTTATCCAAAGTGGACTCTGCTCACTCTAATCCCAGGCTCAGCTGCTGACACTTGGATTGATGTTTTGTGTTCTTAATTCCTCCCCCAGTTCCATCTGTCAGCTCCAGTCCCTGCCTCACAACTACCTCTGGGCCAGCTGGCCACCTTGCTGGCTAACTGAACGGACCATGAGAATGGAACTCCTCCCCTGCCCCTGCCAATGGCTGCAGCCAGGCAGAGTTGTGCTACACCAGGGATAGAGGGTGCCAGGTTAGGACAGTCTCTCAGATAAGCAGCTCCCAGATCATTAAGGGCCCAAAAGACACTGAATTGCATCCAGTAGCCCACAAGGAGGCAGCGCAGCAATTTAAGTGCTGGATTCTTCTCCCACATACATTGGTGTGAATTGGGAGTATGTCTCTGGAAGCCAGCAGAGCCACACTTCTGTCAAGCAGTAAGTGAGAGGAGAATCAGGCCCTTGCTTGGCCCACTCAGGACCCAGTCACGTCCCAATGAGATAGGCAACTTGGAAGTACCTGTATCAAAGCATTCTGCATCAGCTGGTGCTTTGAGGAGCTCTTCAAGGGCAGCCCATGCAGAGCCCCCAGGAAAGGGAGCTGGAGCCTGTTCCCATTTTGGCATCAGCACTGATACTGAACCCTGAGTTCTAATCAGCTGTCTTGTGCGAATCCACAGCTGGTTAAAGGAGCCTCATGCACTGTGTTCTAGCCCCACCTCTGCTAGTGATTTGCAGTGCAACTGTGGCCGAGTCATTCCTCCCTCTCTGTGCCTCGGTTTCCCATCTGCAAAATGTGGTTCACTTGTTTTTCCTACATCCCAGCTGGGTTACGAGGTCCAGTTCATGAATGACCAGACGTGTTTTGAGCTCTTTGGGTTTTCAGTGGAAAACTCCAGTAGGGCAACACACTTCCACGAGACAGCAGTCTGATAGCATAGCCTTCTGCAGCTCAGTATGTGCACCTCGCAGACCCCTGCGGGGTAAGCCAATGGAGCAGCCTGGCAAAGACATCATCCGCTCTAAGGCCGTGCTGCTCTGAGGCCTGCCTTTGAAACACTGCAACTGGCAGCTGAGGTTCAGCTGGAATGACGTGTGTCACTAGAGCCGAATAACTAATCACGCCTGAGCAAGCCGGTTCCTGACGGCCACAAATCGGAGCAGGGCAGATGTGTCGCATTGTTCCAGCTGTGGATTTCAGAGCAATGGGAAAGAGTGTGTGTGTGTGTCCAATTCTTCACTGCAAGGCTGCACATCTGTCCTCGGCACAGTGCAATGGAGACGGTCACACCCCCAGACACACACACCTCCCCCAGAGGACTGACTAGGACTTTGGGAAATGGATACCTTCAATCGAGCAGGTAACATAAGAGCCTCAGCTGTGGGGCCTTTGACCGGACCGGGGGCATGGCCTGGTATTCCCCTCCTTAGCAGTGGCTTGTTGCTATCTGTGCCAGGCTGCTGGGCAGGCAGTGGAAAAGGAACAGCCACTCTGCGCCGACGCGTTGGGAGGGAGATAAGGGATAACTGGCTTCTTGGGTGAAAGGACAGGCCAAGTTCTGGGCAACCACTAAGGAGCTTATGATCCTTGCTGCTTCCTTCTGAACTTGGACAAGGTTAATTGACAGTTGATCCCTCGTAGGCTTGCTTGGGCTGTCAGCCAAGGGAGGAGAACCAAAGCTGAACCAGCTGTGACAGTGCCAGAGGCTAAGGCTCAGTCACGTGACAGCCCCGGCATCAGCATGTTTGCCAGTCCAATCTTTGTAGCAGTCCCTACAGCTGCCACCTGTAAGAACCCCCGGCTCTTCTCTAACACCTCTCAGCTGTAGATCTCCAAGAGCTTTATAAAGGAAGTCAGGATTGTAACTCTTTTTTTACAGATGGGGAAACTAAGGCACGGTGGTGCAGTGACTCAGACAAGGTCACCCAGAAGCCAAGCCAACAGTAGAATCTGGGTCTCCTGAGCCACTAGGCCATGCTGTTGGCCCTTCCCTGTGCAAAAAGTCTGGCATGCCACTGTGCATGGGAAATGTGCACTTAGTTTGCACATGCAAATCACGTAATCATGTATGTGGTGAGAGCTCTGCATTCGGTTCTGTTCTGTAAAGGCCTTTAGCCTGCCCTTATCACTAAACTCTCTGAGCACCTGCCACTAGGCCCTGAGAGATAGACTAACAGCTGCTATGTGTGGTTCGAACGGAGTCTAGCATGCCAGGTATCTGGGCTGCACCTGCACAGCAGGCATCCACCTTGCACCCCCCACAAAGTGAAGCTCAAGCCCACAAAGTCCTTCACAAATGGGGCTAGTGGCCCAGCTGAGATGATGTGTCTTTAGCCTGCCAGTCACTGCTACAAGCCTCTCCTTGAAACTTCGCTCCCCAGGAGCCATGTGCCAAAGTCATTATGCGCTGAGTCTGCAGAGCCCACTATGAAAACAGCCTCCATCAGCACCTGGGCTGAGGGAGCCCCAGCTGAGGATCTGGCTTCAGATGTCCTAGTTTTCATTGTCATGATTATTTATTAGGTGTATTACGGTAGTGCCTAGGAGCCTGCCATGCCCAGGGCCCCAGTGTGCTGGACACTGTGCATTATTTATTAGGTGTATTATGGTAGTAACTAGGGGCCCAGCCATGGCCCATGGTGCTAGGTGCTGTAGAGACACAGAACAAAAAGAGGGTCATGGCTCTATAGTGCTGCCAGTCACTGGTTTTACTGGGCTAGCTGGGAGAGGGAAGGCATTGCTAGCGGATGGGGTTACCATATCTGAACATTCAAAAAAAGAACATTCCACGGGGGATGGGAGGGAGAGAGTGTGTATTTATTTGCACCAGTATCTACCAACTCACGTAGTGTGCTACATGTCTTCTATATTGAGTATATATAAGAAAAAGTGACATGGCCTCAAAACTAAAGTTTAATTATTTAAAGTTTACTGTACATCTTTATATGTAGTGAGTCCTTTCCTTTCACCAGATCTTCAATTTTCTTTCTCCTCATGTGCCCACACATACTTCTCTGTAGATCGTATTTTTCCCAGCAGTGGCTGATTGCTCTTTAAGAAGGCATGAAAGTCTTTACAAGAAGTTTGTCTGCAGTTGTACTGTACAAGTAGAATTCCTTTCAGCCACTCAACGTTCAAGTTGTTCCTTTCCTTTGTCCACTGGCTTTGCATCAGTGAAAAAATTCGCTCTACATTTGCATTGTGAGAAGGAATAGCAAAGAAGAACTGTGCAATCTTTAACAGTTCTGAATTACACTCAATGTTTTTGGATTTCTCAAAATATTTGGTCCACTTCTGGTGTGCTAGCAAATAATTACTGAACTCTTCATCACTGTTGCGACTTTCTGTAAACTTCTTCAGGTTGCTGACCCGATCAAAACACTTCACGTCATCAATTTGCACCCCCTTATCTATCAGGTACTTGATATAAGATTCCACATCACTCCAATTCGGTGTTTCACTCAGGGTAATCCACCTGAAACAAGAGAATTCTTCCGGGGTTTAAGCCACTTCTCCAAATATTCTAAGCATCTACTGTACATATTATCTACTTCAGCACAGAATTTGTCACACTTGTCATCAATTCCTTCCATGCGCTTTTGTGCCAGTCGTCCCTTAACTTTCAGGGACGTAAAGTTGTGAGTCTTGCGTTCAAGAACAATAGTGTGAACCAAGTTCAAACTTTTCAGCACTTCCACGACAGAATTGCTTTCCCTTTCGATTTCTTGGATGTAAGTACACTCATGAGTGAATTCATGTGCCAGAGGTAAATCTCACTTAATTCATACTCAAAAAATGTCTTAAGCACTATGGGTGGTTTATCCTGTGACAGAATGAATGACTTCAAGGCCGGAAACATCTGTATCAGCCTTGTAATGCCTGGAAATAATGACAGCTATGTCTTGCTATGAGAAAGCAGCTTTCTGTATTCCACATCAACAAACTCACAGTGCTTCTTCAGCCGCTCAGTTCAGACAGTGAAGATATGAAAGTACTGGTACATTTTAAAAATAATGTTCTCAATGTCAACATTCATTCTTTCTGCTGCATGGTGAACACAGTTGTTCAAAATGTGTGCTGGGAAACCCACACCAATTAATGTTCTCCTCTGCAACAACTTCTTTTAAGTTTGCAAACACATTCTTTCCATCTTCATCCATCTTCATCGTCCTCCAAACATTATACTGCGGTTGTCAACTGTAAATGCAATACACTTCTTGAACAAACCATTTTTTCCAAGCATTTCTTTTACGTAATGAGCAATCGTGTCGGCAGTCTCATTAGGTGTGTTCTGGACCTCAATCAATTTTGACTGCAAACTGCCATGTTTCCAATCAAAATACTGAATAATTACTGGAAATATTTTCACTGAACCATGATTGCTTCCATCTGTAGCAACTACACAGTAAGCTATGTCATTTTCTTCAAACATTTTCAGAACAGCATCAACAGAATGCGGTGCAAACAGAGATAACAATTGCATCTGTCTTGGTTCTAGCATTTGAAAATTTCCATGCTACTTCAGAATCAGGGAATGTCTTCTTCAACAAGACAGATGTGCAATCCATTGACTTAAAGCTATTATGATACTTATCTGTGTGAAATGCAAAAGCACCCTCTGCTGCAGTAACAGCAACATTTGTTGCCTGGTTTTACAAAATAATCTGTCAATGTTGTTGATGAGCTCTCTCCTTGAACTGTTTTTCTGTGCTTGTCTGAGTCTACATGAGTTTGTAAATCATTAGCGCCTTTATTTTTCACAGAGACGTAGGTACCAGGTCTACATAGCAAGCATGCATCTTCCCATTCTTCTCTACCACTCCAAACACATGGGAATTTCATCTTTAGTTCTGCAGTGAATTTACACTTTCATTTTGGCACTGTGTTTGGGGGTAGTAAAATAAAATGTCAAATAAAGAGCTCTTGAGGAAGCACTACTGTGCACGGTACGAACTCAGAAAAGACACTGAAATTGTCGACGTTGCACTATCGCCACTATGGAAAAATGATCATACCTGTCTGGAACCATAGGGCTAGGTGTCAACTTTCCCCCCTGCCCCAACTCCACCCCTTCCCCACAGTCCCCACCCCAACTCCGCCCCCTCCCTGCCCCATTGGACCCCTTCCTGAAATCCCTGCCCCAGCCCCGCCTCCTTTCCTGAGCATGCCATGTTCCCCTCTGCCCCCTCCCTCCCAGCCATGCGGAAAAGCTGTTTCGCGGCGCAAGCGCTGGGAGCTAGGAGGAAAAAGCGGGCACTCTCTCGAGTGATCAACATTCACTCTCTTTCTTGAATGATCAACATTCACTCTCTTTCTTGAACGATCAACTCTTCTTTGGGGAAAAATAATAATGGCAAAATCACGGATGTTTTTAGATATTTAAAAATTTCTCCCAGTCGGCGATTTAAAAACCAAAAAGCTGAACATGTCCAGGAAAATATGGCCATATGGTAACTCTACTAGCGAATCAATGAATCTGTTTGTGGGAGGATCAGAGGGGGACAGTTTTGGAAGGGTGCAGCAAGATGGCCCTTGATTATCTCCCATCACTACCCTAGTCCCTACTAATGATTTGAACCCACTCTGCCAGCATGGTCAGCTTTTGATGTGAATATCTCTGGGGAGTTCCTCACCAAAAAATCATCTCTAAGTTTGTATTATGCTACATTGTCAGCCCTCCAAGTGCACATGCAACCAGGCAGTTATTATTTAACCCTTGCGGCACTGTACAGCTTAGCATTCAACCCAGCCAGCTGGAAAGGATGAACTGTATTTTTTTCAAAAGAGGAACTCAATGTAGGAAACTCCCAGCAGGACAGAAGGAATCGTGAGATTGCAGGACTCAAGAAAGAGAGCTTGGAGTCAACCTGGCTCGTTCTCTGAAAACATCTGCTCAGTGTGCAGCAAAATGTTAGGAACCATTACAAAAGGGATGGCTAATACCACACCATTCTACCAATCCATGGTACATCCCCACTGTGACTTCTGTGTGCAGTTCTGGTCACCTCAACTCCAAAAAATGTATTGAAACTGGAAATGATGCAGTGAAGGGCAATAACAATGACACGGGGTATGGAACAGCTGCCATAAGAGGCAAGATTCAAAAGACCGGGACTGTTCAGCTTAGAAAATAGACAACTAAGGGTGGGATGTGATGTGATAGAGAGCCATAAAATTCATGACTAGGGAGGAGAGAGTGAATAAGGACGTGTTGTTTACCCCTTCATGTAACACAAGAACTAGATGAAATGAACAGGCAGCAGGTTTAAAACCAAGAAAAGGAAGCGTTTCTTCCCACAACACACAGTCAACCTGGGGCACTCATTGCCAGGGGATGTTGTGAAGGCCAAAAGTATAACTGGGTTCAAAAAAATAAAAGAATTAGATGAGTTCATGGAGGATAGGTCCAGCAGTGGCTATTAGCTAAGATGGGCAGGGATGCAACCTCATGCTCTGGGAGCCCCTAAACCTCTGGCTGCCATACTGGCCCTGTTCTGTTTATTCCCTTTGAAGCATCTGGCCTGGGTGCCTGTCAGAAGACAGGACACGGGGCTAGATGGACCATTGGTCTGACCCAATAGGGCCAATCTTGTGTTCTTATGGCTGTCGGGACACATGACACTTTACCGTGAGAATAAAAACAAGGTTGCTGCTCCAAAGAACTTATAACCTGGTTCCTAGGGAGTTTCTCATGGAGCTGGCTCAGCGCTGAGAGACAAGTTGGTTTGGTATGAGCTGGACAGGCCTGCTGCAGTCAAAGTGGGTAATGGAAGCGATGTGACTGGCAGGTGTGGCATTCAATGCTCACCCTGCTGATTAGCGCTCTGCCTTAGCCGGTGCTGGTTCCAACTGGCTGTGCACAACAACAAGCGCTTCCCACTGCCCTGCACAGACTTTCCGTCTGGGAAGCTCAGGCCTTGAAGGCACAGTCCCTGGTACCACATCAGGGACAGCATCCATCCAGAAATCCTGCTGTTAACTCCTGCCTGCCAAGGCCCCACCTGGGCAATCTGCCCCCCTTGCATTACACTGACCATGCCGCTCCCCGCCCACCTGGAGGATCCCAACTCTGGGATCTGATTTGTCTTGCCTGAGTTTTAGCCTCCCTACCATCCATCCCTGCTTCGCCAGGTGTCCTGGGAGAACAATGAAAAGTGAGCCAGTTCTCTCACTCTGGCAGATGAAAGAGGGGACCTCTATGTTCTAGGAAGTGGCTTCTACTATTCTGCTTTGTTTGGCTTGGGGCTGCTTAGTGGAGCCTGTGCACAGCTGCAAGGGCCTGGGGATACCCTTACAGCACTGAAGCCAACAGCGGCCTGGGAGCGAGGAGAGCGAGGCACAAACAGGAGAACAAATTCCAGCAAAATATTTGGCACATTTAATTCCACGTGGGAGCTGCCCCCAGCCTGCGGTGGCCGTTCCCACGGATACACACTGCTGGAGGATGCAGAACCCCCTGAGACAGAGCCCGCCCTGGGGGAATGCTACTGGTGGAAACTAACTGACATCTGCATGACTCCCACCCATGGATTCTGCCACTCGTGGGGGCCTTGCTCCCTGGAGATAATTCCTCCCACAGCAGTAAGGTTGCACCAGGACATGAGGAGAATGAGGGCCCATCTAAGGAATTTATATGGCTCCCTTCCCCTGAGTACCACAGCTCCTCGCCTTTGTCCCTGCCAGGCAGCCAGTGGGCAGCAGCAGGCACAGAGTCAGAGATCAGAGAGCAGAATTTGTGCAGCAGAGAAGTTCCGCATTGAGCAGCTGTTCTCATCTGGGGTGTTGGGGGCCCTTAGCTAGGGCCATTGCATGGCTTTCCTGTTTGCCCTTTCACAGCCCCTATGACGTTAGATCAATACAGGCTCCATGCTCATCAGCGCTGGTGTAAGTCCAGCATAACCCCCCAAGGTTGGTAGAGTTGCACCAGTGCACAAGGAGAAGCAGGCCCATCACCTGCTGAACAGCCCTCTGCAGCTAAGTGTGGTGATGCTGGGCTCTGCCTCAGTTTCCCTTCCTTAATGAGGTCATTTAAACAGCCTGGTCAAGGAGAAGCCAGACCCTCTACTCTCTATCAGTAGATCTCCAGTTAATGAAACTGTCTTTAGTATGCGCCCTTGGAGAAGAGTTTACAGCAGGGGTGGACAAACTTTTTGGCCCGAGGGCCACAATGGGGTTGCAAAACTGTATGGAGGGCGAGGTAGGGAAGGCTGTGCCTCCCCAGACAGCCTGGCCCCTGCCCCCTATCTGACCCCTCCCATTTCCTGCCCCCTGACTGCCCCCCTCAGAACTCCTGACTCATCCAATCCCCCTCGTTCCTTGTCCCCTGACCATCCCCTCCTGGGACCTCCCACCCCTAACCGCCCCCTGGAACTCCACCCCCATCCACCCCTGTATGCTGCCTGTCCCCTGATTGCCCCAACCCCTATCCACACCCTATCCCCTGACAGGCCCCCCAGAACCCCACACCTGTCCAACCCCCCCCCGTTCTCCATCCCCTGACTGCCCCCCAGAACCTCCGTCCCATCCAACCACCTCCTGCTTCCTGTCCCCTGACTGCCCCCTGGGACCTCCCGCCCCTTATCCAACCCCGTCTCCTTTACTGCTGCTCAGAGCAGCAGGTATAGCAGCCGCGCTGGCTGGAGCCAGCCACACTGCTGTGCTGCTTGGCAGGAGGGTGCAATCCCTCTGCCCAGAGCGCTGCCTGTGCAGCTGCATGGCTGTGGGGGAGGGGGATGGCGGGGGGAGGGGCCAGGGGCTAGTCTCCCCAGCCAGGAGCTCAAAGTCCTGCAGGCTGGATGTGGCCCGTAGGCCGTAGTTTTCCCACCTCTGGTTTACAAGCTCTTATCTCAGAGCTCAGATACAACATCAATGTCCCTGAAACAGGCTCTAGGTTCCAGCAGCAGCAAGTTCTGCTGTAAGACCCAGGCTTCTCTGCTGCCCGAGAGCTCGTCCACCTTTCCGCTGCTTGCTCATGGCTGTCACAGGCCTCTCTGCCCACAGAGCTTTTACCCTCAGCTGAGCTCTCCTAAACCCTTTTATTAATTAACCACCTTCCCGCTACTTAGCAGTTACACTAGGCCCTGGTGGACCTGTGTTGGCTCATGGCCTTCAGGGGGGCCTGTCACAGGTAACCTGGGCATCTGACTCCTTTCAAGGGCCAGCCCTGTCCAACAACTTCCCCTTGTCAACCAAGTTCTCAGATGGTTCTGTCCGAGTATCCATCCTATGGTTACATAGCAGCTCCCTGGCGGTCACAGCCTGAGCCTGCAAGGAGTTGAGCACCTTCCACTCGAGCTGAAGCCAATGAGTTTGGAGGGCACTCAGCACCTTGTGACTGTCTCAGCACCACACAGGATCGGACTCCTAGCCACCAGCTCCTGCTCCATTGCCCCTGGCTACTAGAGCAGCCAGGAACACAGAGGCTTTCTGGCAGAGCCATTGCTCCAGCGCTCCTTGCTAGAAATGTATATCCAAGAAGAAGAAACAATGAGTGTTTGGCAAAGCAGCCAGTGTGCAAGAGGCAGGGCCTCTCCGACTTGCACTCTGACACATGCTTTTGTTATCACACAGCCAGCTGGTGCATCTTGGATGCAGGAGCAGCGAAATGCAGCTGGTTCCAGAAATCCCTTCAGACTTCAACATCTACCGTTGGCTGTGAGCGATGGGCCAACAACGGAGGGGTGCGGGGTTTAAAAAGCTGGTCGGAGCTGTGCACAGATGCAGCATGCAAGGCTGCTCTATCCCTTCCTGCTAGCGTCACCCGGGGCCCTGGTCTCCAGGCAGCCCGTGTCCGAGCAGAGATGGGAATTCCAATAAGGCTCCAGTCCAGCCAAGGACAGGAACAGTAGGAAGCAGCCTGGGGCTTGTAGGACTTGCAGAAAAGCCAGGGCCTGACTGGGCCATGGTGCCCAAGCTCCAGGATCTCAGGCAGGGGGAGGTACGGCTGCAGTGTGGGAAGCTTACCTGGGCTGGACATTTGCTGTGGCTGCACCTTCCCCAGAGCAGTCAGCATGACTCCTTTCTCCAGCATAGGGCTCCATTCTCCTGTGAGGAAAGAGAGAGAAGGCATTCCCGTTTCCATGCAGTTACCCCAGCTGTCAACCCGAGAAGCAGTGACGGAGTCGTCCTCTCATCAACCCGGCACCCCAGCCACCACCACATCTGCCCCTTATGGCTTCAGCATCCCATCTATCAGAGTGCAGCCTGGGGGACATGGGACACAGGGCTCAAGGGGCTGAGGGAGCCAGGGGTCCACTGGACACAGGGCCCGAGGGATCAGGGAGGAGCCATGAGGCCCAATGGAATGGACACAGGGCCTGCGAGGTTCAGGGTGACCAGGGAGGAGGGATAGCTCAGTGGTTTGAGCATTGGCCTGCTAAACCCAGTGTTGTGAGCCCAATCCTTGGGGGGGGGGCCATTTAGGGATCTGGGGTAAAAATCTGGGGATTGGTCCTGCTTTTAGGGGGTTGGACTAGATGACCTCCTGAGGGCCCTTCCAACCCTGATATTCTATGATTCAATGGCACGGGGCCCATTGCACACAGGGCCTGAGGGATTGGGGAGGAGCCAGGGCCCACTGGGCTCCTGGTCTGAGAACTTCCATAATCTGGACCTATATTGCTTGACTACCCTGAGGCAGATCCCTAGTGCCAGGGCTGGCTTCTGGAGTGGACGGAGAGTGCTTGGCAGCAGTTCTCATGCTGCCTTTGATCAGGGGTAGGCGTGATGCTGACAGGAGGGACATGAGGCAGCTAGCATCGACCCAGCATCCATTAGCATTGTACAGATTAAAAAGCCTGAGGTGGGTACACGGCGTGCTCTGCAGTCCAGGGCGCCCTCAGTTCCAAAGCCAAGGGAATACTGGGGATATGGTCCCATTCCAGCACTGCACCCCCATAACCGACTGCTGCTCTGGTCCCCTCTATGGTGACTTTCTGCTCCACAGACCTAAGGTGAGTTGTCGGTGGCAGGGATGCAGGACCAGGCTTCTGTCCAGGACCCTCAGGACTGTTTGCTGCCTGGTCCCCCACAGGAGGCAGAAGATCCACAGCCAGGAATCCCCTAGGACAGGGCCGGAGGGAAGATCTACCCAGCAAAAGCCATTGGCAGCTTGTCCATACACTACAGCTGTCGAGACTGGGGTAAATCCAGCTCTCCAGGAGGCAGGAGCTAGGTCAATGGAAGAATCCTTCTGTCGACGCAGCCACGTCTATGCTGGGGGTTAGAGCGACCTAACTATGGTACCCAGGCCATGAACCTTTTCACAGCCCTGGGCGAGGCAGCTAGGGCAACCTATGTGTTAGTGTAAATTTGGCCTCAATCTCCACACCCAGGAGCAGGGACGCTGCTGCCCTTTGGCTCTCAGCTGAACGCTCCCTTGTGAGCTCATTCTGGGGATTGGCCTGGCTCTTGTGGGCTAGTGTGGCACGATGGGGCATTTGTGATACAATACCGGAGCTACTGTACCAACAAGGAAGCAAAAAGTGAGCAAGAAAAAGACACGGCTTGCACACAGGAAACAGGGCTCAGGGGAAGGCAAATCCATTAAGCATGGCAACATTAACGAGTTCTTATTTGCATTATTGCTAATTATTTGCACAGTGCCAGAGATGTGCTGCGAAGCTGTGCTATCTCACCACGACTGAGAGAGGCTCAGCAGCATTCACATCCTCTGGTCCCGATCAGTTCCTTCAGGGCTCTCCTAGCAATCCTTTGACCCTCAGCCATGCAGAGCAAATGATGCCTAGCTCTCATCCAGCACTGTTCAGCTGTTGATCTGACCCACTTAACAAAGGCAGTCACCATCATGACCCCCCTTTTAGAAATAGGGAAATGGAGGCACGGAGCATTGAAAAGCCTGGCCCAAAGTCACCCAGCAGGCCAGAACCAGGTCTAGAATGATGGTTTTCTAAATTCTAGGTCATTGCTTTAACTGCTAGGCAACACTGCCTCCCCCAAGACATCACTTCAAGCGCCTACGACCTCTGGCACAGCTACAGCATGAGTTTGGTTAGCTGATCACCTGCCCTTCTGCAGCACGCAGCTGTATCATTCTTTCCCTGCCCATCTGGAATATCAACAGCAGTACCACCCCCCAAGGGTTTATAAATCATGGGTCAGGTGTCCAGAATCAAAGAGTTTTGTCTAAAAAAAGTTGTGAGATTTTTCAAATGTTGGGTCCTTTTTATTTGTCTCTTGTTTCTGACCTGTAAGAGGTTGCACACATGTACAGCTTTTCTCTAAAATCATGAGAGCTGGAGACTTAGCAGGTCTCACAGAATCACAGCACTCCAGGAACTGGGGCTTTAAGAAAATCCCCAAATAGCATGAGTTGAAACAAACTGGAGGCCTACAGAACCCGAACAGGGCGCTACAGATGTAAATGTCAGACCCTGTGGCAGTGAATTACAACTCGTCTAGCCGCTGTTTTGAACCACCCAATCAAGCTCTCTAGGAGGGCGACAGCTCTCTGTTCAATTCTATAGAGTTGTTGAACAGCCCCGTAAGAAGGTTGTTATTTTCCAGTCACTTCTAAAGACGACGCCAGGCTCACAAATTATTATTATTTATTACTGTATGATCCCCAGCCAGTCACCAGGACCTTGCCGTGTTAGAAGCTATACAAGCACAGAATAAAAACGGGTCCCCAGGTTGCTGAATCCCAGGGATGTGACTGAGCAGTGATCATATGGGTCTGGGGGCTTCTCCTTGTTTCTAGCGGAGAGAGAACTGATCAATGGAAGAGGAGGTGAAATGAAGAGCAAACATAAATAGAGCACTGGGCTTTTCTGAAGATCCACCCACTTATGGCAGGAAAGACAGCACAAGTACACAGCCATCTTCCTAGCATTACTCTGAAGTGTAAAGACATGCTGTGCTCCCACTGGATCATCATGCCATGGCAGGAGGGCTGTGGATGTGTCTTCTGATTGCCCATGACGAGGGAGATTTCCACAGGACAAGAAAATTTTGCAGCCACTGCAAAACCTGCATGGTGATGCGATTCTACCAGTCAGTGCTGGTTTCTTGGGCCCAGACTCTGCGCTCCATCGGCTGCAGCTGCTCCGTGAATGCCACCAATGATCTTGAATTGTTTCTTTCTATGTCCCACAGCAAGCTGGCCTCCAAGGAACCATCATGTTCCTTGCAGCTCTGGAAATACCGCAGGATCATGTGCCCCCTGCTCACAACACTCGTGACAATGGTGCAGAGCTGTGCAGGCTCCAAGCTATTGTCAGAGAGGCAGGCAGCGAGGAGGGATTTTTGTGGGGATATTTGAAAAGAGGTGTGAAATATTATGGGATGCCAATGAAATTATGGGATGGCGCACAGTGCATTATGGGGAGCTGACCCCATGCTCCCAGTCATCGTTTCAGCCCCATCAGGCACCACAAACACTTCCCAAAACACCCTGCACTGGATGGTGGCGAGTTGCATGTTGGGATACCTAGCCATGGTGCATTGCTCTCTTTAGCGACACAAGTGCTCCTGGAAAAGATGTGCACCGTCGACACTAGGAGCACAGTGTGCACATGCACAAGCGCTGTAATAATCAGGATGGCTGTACACTGACCTAATTTAGGGTGCCATAATTTGATAGTGTAGACAACTACTCCAGTAAGCTGTACTCTGCACTGTAAGCAGCACTGGCAACCTGCTATAGGACATTTTCCACAAAGGTAAACCCCAGCCAAGTTACAGTCTGGGGGGAACAGTGTTACAATGTACCAGGGGTTCTCAGCCTCAGCCTGTTCCATACTGGGTCCCCACTCCCAGCCAGCCAGCACGATAGGAAGAGCAGGGGGATCATGTCCCCTGACACCTACACATGACCATTCCAGGTTGAGATGCACAATAGAGTCTGACTGAGCCATTTGCCTCCATTTGAAGTCGGTCAATATCCAATGCTGAAATCCCTTCCCTCCTGCTATAAGTCCTGCACTGACACACTCCCTGAGCAAGCACTCCTGGCCCAAGCTCCTGATATTTCATGTCCATTTCAAGTGAGTTGTTTATCTAGGGGCTTTATCCCCTATCCTTTCAAGTGGGATCTTCCAGCTAAACAAACAAGCCATGAATAGCTGTCAATTTACCCTGCCTTCTGCATTGCTAAGGATTCCATTTAACACCTTGCTTGGAGCATTATGAACATGTAAATAGGGTATTCCCTGATTTACATGGGAGCATAGCCTAATTTCATTGTGGCATGTCCTAATTCAATTGTGTAATGGAGGCACAGCCCTCAGGTTTGCAGAGCAGGAGAGACACACAGCAGGAATCATAAAACACAACTACCGAAGCTGGAAGGGCAGTGCACATTCACACTCAATTAGATCCACGCAATGCATTGATCTGAGGCTGCAGCCAGTGTAGTCGGAGCTGAAGGCATGTAGTTCAGGGGATTAGAGACAAATGAAAAAAAAAAACTTGGCAAGTCAGTTCAGCTCTGTGTGTTTCCCTCTCACGCCTTGCCTAGATAGACTGTGAGCTCTCCAGGGCAGGGACCATTTCTCACTATGTATATGTCCAGGGCTAGTGCCCTGAGTTCAGTCGGGGCCTTTGGTGAGAATGGAATAAACAATAAATTAGACAAATGTGTTTGTACAATGCTGTGGGTCAAAATCTATTCAAGTAGATTAGAGCCACTCAGGCCATTGAAAGTGATGGCTCCCAAGGAGGTCAGCAACTCAGCCACACTGCAAGTACAAACCATAGGCCGTGAAGCAGTAACACCTAATTCTTCAGCCATGGATCTCAAAGTGCTTAGCAAAGGAGGTCAGCGGGGGAAACTGAGGCACAGGTGGTGATTTGCCCAAGGTCAGCCAGCAGGTCAGAGCCAGGAATTGAACACAGTTCTCCTGAAAGACCAGCTTCACCCCATCTACTAGGCCATGCTGCATCAGCTAGAACACCCTCTTGTGCAACATACTTCCTGTGTGCAAGGGCCAGGCACAGTTTCCACAGGACTCAGAGATGAGGTGCACTGGCCCAGGGGACAGAGGAGGCTGAAGGCAATTTGGTCTGCCAGATCACACATCCCCTGGTTGGGGACAAATTACAATTGTGCCCAGCTGTCATAAGTAGATAGGTAAGGTAAGGGTTAATTTTCTTTTCCTGTAAAGGGGGAACAAAGAGAACCAAACACCTGACCAGAGGACCAATCAGAGAACTGGATTGTTTAAAGTCAGGGGCGGGAATTTGTATACTCGGGGTCTTTGTTGTTTCCTCGGCTATGGGTAAACAAGTTTTCTTCTAACTCCATCTTATCTCAAAGTTTCTCCTAAACATCTGTGAGTACAAAGGAAAGCAAAGTAATTCGGCTATGATGAGCTTTGTGTTGTATTTACATGTATGTTGATTTGCTGGACTGGTTTAATCGGGCTATCTTTTAAATCAGACTGTTTATTCTTATTTTCTTATAAGCAAGAGCCTGTATTGAGTTTCTTAATGCAAGATTATTGTTTTGTATTTTCTTTCTTTTTATATAAAGTTCTTTTGAAAACTGGTGGGAGTTTCTTTTCCTAGTGAGGCAAAGGGAAGGGAAAAGCCAGGCTGTGGGCTATTTTCCTATTGTTTCCAGGGAAAGAGCAGGCTACGGGGAAAGAGAAAAAGAATCATCTCTGTTCTCTTGTGTTTGAAGTTTTTCTCTAGTTACTGCTACGAGACCAGGGAGGGGGAATCTCCTTGTGTGCTAGCTGTGATTAGCTGTGAATGCATAGCCTCGGGGACGCTAGATTGCCTCTCCGGTTGTATTCAAAGAGTGAAGTCTAGTCTCGCACCGGCTAACCCAGGGAAGGGGGGGAAGCTGGGAGAGAAGAGAGGGAGACCCAGGGCTCTGGGTCTTGGGGGTCCCCCAGGGGAAGGTTGGGGTGACTCGGGGGGGGTACTAGGAACCCCAATAGTCCTAGTTGGTGGCAGCGAGAAAATATCCAAGCAGGTAGTGAGCTTGGGGGAGTTTCAGGTAAGCACCCAGATTTTGGACGCTAAAGTCCAGATCTGGGACAGGAGGCTTTACCACATCAGCTCAGCCAAAATGCCAATTGTTTAGCAGGGAAGAGGCCAGTTGGGGGAGCAGGTTGGGCGGGGTGGAGCTGTGCTGCGCAGGGGCTGCTGGCTGGTCAAGGCAATGCGCTCTCACTCCCGTAACTTTCAGTCCTCTGCCCGCTTCACTAGGAATTTCTCATTGGCTGCATTCACGTACATCTTTTACAGCTAATGGGCCAGATACCCTGCTGGGCCAGATACCTCGCTGGGGTAAACTTCTGTAGCTTCGCTGTCCCCAAGCGAGCTGCCCTTCCATGACTGGGAAGTCCATACCAGGATGTCGGGAGATCCAACGTGGTGACAATCGGCAGCACAGGCTGAGCACGAGGGTGTGTGAGACAGCTAGAGACCCACAGGGGCTGTCCGTGTCCAGCAGGCCCAGGAAAGGATTCGCTTGTCCTGTCTCTTTCCTCCCCCAGGGACGCTGTGCTGTGTCTCCATATACAGTGCAAGGCAATGCTGTGTAACAGGGCACCCGTAACTGCATCTGTTCTCCGAGCCTGGAGCACAAGGGATGCGGAATTGCTCATCAAAACATAGTGACCCATGCAGCAAGATGGACAGAAAGAAAGGTGGGGGGAAGGGATCTGTAGCTCCCATCCACAAATGCATGGGAGAGAAAACAGGGCCCTTGTGACCAAAGCACAGAGAAGGGCAATGAGACAGAAGCATTCTGCTTAGCTGACTGCTTCAAAATCCCTTACATTGCAAATGGGTTGCTTGAGGCAGGTAGGATTTCTATTCTGTCTGGCCAACAGGCTCCTGGAGAGGACACAGTCCTCATCTGGGGGGAGGTGGCTGCAGAAGCAGATGCTGCAAAAACCCATATGATGCAACCCCTGGCCCACTGAGCTTGTCAACCCGAGGCACCCAGGCATTGCGCAGTTGAGAGTCACACTGGCAGCTGGAACCCATGGACTGTAACTAGGGTGACCGGATGAGAGGTACAAAATATTGGGACACATGGTGGGGGGCTGCTGGTGGACAACAAAAAAGATAAAAAAAAAAATCAGAGTGTGAAACATCGGTCGGGACGCGGGACAAACAACTAAATATCTGGTCACCCTAACTGTAACATTCCTTGTGTGATTTGGAGCCCCACAGCCATACAGCCTGCAACAACTACAGATCCCAGCATGCAATGCTCCCCCAGTGTGGCCTGTGGAGGGGGGAAGGGGACACTGCATCTTGGCCTAAGCTTTTGTGGGCTAAAACCCACTTCATCGGATGCATTCAGTGGAAAATACAGTAGGAAGATATATATACAGAGAACATGAAAAAATGGATGTTGCCTTACCAACTATAATGAGACTAATCAATTAAGGTGGCTATTATAGTTGGTTTTAGCTCACAAAAGCTTATGCCCAAATAAATGTGTTAGTCTCTAAGGTGCCACAAGTACTCCTGTTCTTCTTGCTGATACAAACTAACACGGCTGCTACTCTGAAAATTGCACCTTGGGACCTGTAGTCCCCATGAGCCACATCTTTAGAGTAAAAAGATTCAGCTGCTGCCGGCCACATTCAGCCTGCGTGCTGCATGCATCCCTGTGCTCAAAGCACAGCCAGGCAGCTCTTTATCAGCTCATAGCCCAGCACAGCCAGGGCCGGCGCTTTCATTTAGGTGACTTAGGCAGTCGCCTAGGGCACCAGCATTATGGGGGGGGGCGGCACTTTGCCGGGGGGG
>NC_133787.1:586622-591451 GCF_003597395.2 Chelonoidis abingdonii | reverse complement strand
AGAGCCACGAGACCCGCACACGGGGCGGCGAAATGGCCCGGCGCCTAGGGCGCCAGAAACCCTGGCGCCGGTCCTGAGCACAGCGCACTGGCAGCTGCTAGCTGGGTTCCCATGAAGATCGCTCACCCTCAGAGTACATTACGTAGCCACAAGCCATTGCACAGAAATCACGATGCGCCAGGGAGAGATTCCCTCAGGCTGTCACCACTCCAGCTCCCTGGTGATGATCAAACTCTAGGGTCATTGTAGGTGTTTGACATGTTCCTCGTGCCACATTTTGTTCTTACTCCAACGGCCCTTGTTTCCTTGCCTAAATTCTCAGCTGCTCCCTGCCCACCCAACTCAACCCTTCTCCCCTAAAGAGGAATGGTCCTTCTGTGCAGATCAGACGTCTCAGTACTCTGAGTTAGAATCAGACAAAGATGTATTTACCTCCCCAAGGATGCTTCTGAAGAAGGAAAGCATCACAGCCTGGTGGGACCTCCGTCCTGTGCCTGGCTCTGACACCAACTCACTCAGTGACCTTGGGCAAATCGCGTCACCACTCTGTGCCTCAGTTTCCTTCCCTGTAAAGTGAGGAGAATTCTTACTCAGCTTTGCAAAGTGCACCGAGCCTTTGGGGGAGAAGAGCCAGAGCCGGTCTCATGCACACCTTTAACAGTTCATACAGATGCCACTAAAGCCACATCATAAGGGTGGCAGGGGTGAGGGGAGAAGATGGGAAATTTGAGACTAAATCAAATCTGCCCAAATGTCACCCAAACAAGTGCTGCTTTGCTGCTTGAAACCAGAGCCCAGAACTTGCACCTGATGTGCAGACTGAGGCTGTTCTAACAGCAGTGCCAGGCAGCCTGGTGACCTGGGTGGTCGTGGACTGGGGCTCTGACTCTCCTGCTGGCTACTGTGGAGGACAGTGATCCAGAGGCTGCGATCCCTGTGGAGCTGTGCTGGTTGTGAGCTGCCCTCCCTGTGCTGCAGGGGTAGGTGGCTCCCGTGCCGATCTTGGAGAGGTGGCTTTTGCCATGCAGCTCTGAATGAGGGGTACAGAGAATGGGAGTGAAAGGGAAGGGCTCCCACCCTGGGAAGAGGCTCTGTGCCCGGATCCCCACAGTGAAGGCCCTGTGCTTGCGCCTGCCCCGATACCTTGCTGATTGCACCCAAGAGAACAGAGCAGGGCTCCATGGCTGAGGCAGGCACCTCGCCAGCTAATGACCTGGCACACTCTACCACAGCTCCTCCTGGGGGATCCCCAGCTGCCCCAGCCTCGAAGCAAGCGCAGCACACTCTTCACTTGGCCCTGGCCTATGAGAGGAGCAGGGCTGATTCTAGGGCCCGATCTTCTGGCCTATCCCAACCCTGCCTGCTAAGCCAGCCCCTCTGGCTTGCTGATCATTCTTGTTGCTCTTCTCTGGGCTTCCAGGAAATGCGGTGCAGTGAAACGGACGCACTCTCCAGAAAGCCCTACAGGCAGGGGCTCTGGAATCAGACAACTTTACGTATGTAGGGCAAACTTGCAGTGTCAGCCTTTTTCACAGCTAAAGGCCATGGCAGCATCATGTCTAATTTACTCTCCACTCTCCCCTCAAAGGTATCAGCATCAGTGCACTGCAGATCACTCTCTGCCAGCTGCATTTCCCCTGCCAGAAGCTGAATCGTAGTTTGTCCTTTCCTGCCCTCCTTTGTACTCTCCCTTCATGTTACTTTCCTGGCCTCAGTACTGAGCTCCTCCCAGCTAAGAGGAAGAAATCAACACACACAGCCCAAGAGTCTCTGACAGGGAGAGGGTGGGGAAGGGGCAGAGGAAAAGAAACAATAAGGAACTCCCAGAGGGCTGTAGGAGGGGAAACAGCGATGACTTCCTAGGCGCCTTTTCAATATCTGCACTGCTAATTTTTCCTGTGGCGGGAGGGAGAGATCGCACCCAAAACCAAAATTTACAGCTAATTGAGAGGGCCAGACAAACTAATGAGCCAATGTGAAACGAAGGCGTGTTTCTCTTGCCAAGTGTTTGTCATCCAGGGTAAATAAATCCCGGGGACGCCTGTATTTCTCACTCAGGCATGGAATATTTATACCAACAACCGGCTTTGTGCCACTTCCTCCCTGTGATGTAGCTGTAATTCCCAATCTATAAACGTGATCACGTTCGTTTTTCCAGGCATCAATAAATCACGGCAGCATCTTGCTCAGGGGATCGCAGGCTGCGTTAATCACAGTTATTGATAGAGCTGGAGCCAGCCGTACCAGGGACGTGCGCAGGACACATGTGCTGGAGAAGCAGCTGCACAACAAATACTGCTCTGTGAGGCTGACTCCCAAAGGCAGCATGTTCCAGTGGCTGGGATGCCAAGGTTCTGTGCCTGGCTTTGCCGTGGTACCGTGGGCAAGTCATTTGACCTGGTTTCCCGTCACACCTGCTTTTGTAAGTGTTGTGGGACACAGATGGCTTCTTGCTGTATGTCAGAACAGCACCTTGCATGGCAGAGCCCAGAGTTCAATTGATGTAGACAGACTGAGTTCCTTGCGCTTGGCAATAGACTCCAGCTCTCACCCATGCTGGGCTGGCACGTAGCAGACGGGGGCTGTGAAATGTGAATACATGGGGTGGGGAGCGGATGTGCTTGGCGGGAAGGGCTGTTTATGTTGTTTTCTAGAGCAGACTTGCCCAGTGGTTCTCTATAGTCCGGTTCCCATCATGCCAAGTGCCCCAGCCCTGCTCGGCAAGTGGCTTGGTGGGCCCAGCTCTCCCCAAGCTTTGGAGTATGTCAATCCTTCCAGCCCCTAGAAGTGAGGCCCTGCCTGCAGCCCAGGTTTGCCACCATGAGCGGTGCTCTGGGTCCCTATGGGCAGTGCTGTAATGAGGGCGAGGTGTGTGAGGCACTTGCCTCAGGCACGGAAGGTGAGGGGCGCAGAAAGTCTCTCATTTGGCGGCAATTCAGTGGCAAGTCCTTCCCTCCAAGAGGGACTGAGGGACCCGCCTCCGAATTGCCGCCGGTCGTCGGCAAGGGAGAGGGGTGGCATGTCCGGCTCTTCAGCGGAAATTCGGCAGCGGGTCCCTCAGTCCCTCTCGGAGAGAAGGACCTGCTGCTGAATTGCCGCCGAAGAACGGCAGCAATTTGGCAGCAGGTCCTTCCTTCCTTCCAAGAGGAACCCGCCGCCAAAAAGCTGGACGCGTTGCCCCTGTTCCTTGCCTCGGGCGCAAAAATCCCTAGTTACAGCTCTGCCTATGGGACGACTTGTCATGAGCCGAGGAGCTTCGGGCAGGGGCAGGGCTCCCATTGGCCTTTTGATTTACGGCTGACAACTGTAACATTTCCTCTTCATCTGTCCAAAGGAGATCAAAGCAGGGGGCATGGACCTGGCACTGTCGTCCATTTTCAGCCTGACTCACAGGCCAGATGTGTCTGGGGAGGGGAGGGCAGGAAACAGGCTGGCTGCCAAGGGCGCACCGAAGGTGCTGACAAAGCTTTCACATTCACCCCCTCCCTCTCTTGCATCACAGCCATTGTCCTTTCTGCTGCTCCAGCTCCATAGTCCGTGCTGTTAACACAACCAGTGGCTTGTCTGCTACCCTGCGCTGCCCATCCCCCGAAGTGGTCACAGCTGCCACCCCAGACAAACTTTTTTATTGCTCCTCTGTGCCTCACCCCCCCCTCTCAGCGGCACAGCAGTAGATCTCACCCACCCCCAGCTTTGAGGGGCAGCGGGGAGGCTAGGCTGACTGGCAGGGATAGGCTGCCTCTCAGGACCTCTCAACTCCAAAGCCAGTGATCAAATGGTGCCCCCCGTCCTGCCCCTCCCTCTGTGTCTGTATCCAAGGGGAACTTGTGTCTTCACAGACCGGCACCTGAAATCAGGGAGGCGAGTCCTCTCAGAAACCAGCCAGCAGTCTCAGGCATGCTCTGAAGCAACGAGGAACCTCACTGGCTCTGGGGACGAATTGTACCCGGATGACTGGTGGGGTCTCCCTGAGCTGGTAGAGAACGAAGGCAGCAGCAGCCCCAAGGTGGAAGTGAGCGGGGCGCCTCTACCTGCCACAGGCTGTGTATGCTCTCGCCCGTCTCCTTTGTGCCCCCAGCCAAAGCTTCGTGAGATGTGAGTATTTCAGCTGCGCTAAAGCAGTGACTGACGGATGGCTGCGTACGTCAGCTGCTGAGGCATCTGTGGCTCTGGGGGACTTTCCAAAGCAGGGTTTGCTGCACAGTTTATAAGAAGTGCTATAAATCTGCTGGCGATTCCAGCCCACAGATCCTAAGACCAGATGGGCCCATGGTGATCATCTAGTCTGACCCTCTGCATGGCCATGGCCAGAGAATGATTTATCTTGTTGTTGGGCTACAGCTGCTCTTCCTGCAAGACACCCCAGCAGATCCCCACAGTGCCAGAGGCCCAACATTTCTACTCAATAAACTGCTTGGAGTTGCTAACTGCGCACTTGCTCAGATCTGCGATAATGTCCCATTCCCTGAAGGTAGGGTGGCCAGGAGCCCGGTTTTTGACTGGAAAGTCCAGTCGAAGAAGGGATCTGATGGTGTCTGGTCAGACCTACTGACCGAATACTCAGTGTCCCGCTACTGCGTGTGGAGGAGGCTGGGAGGCACCGGATCATCACTCGTGCCCCTACTTAGCCAGGGCCGCCTCCTACCTGTGTCAGGGTGCTGCAGTCCCAGCCCCAGCTCCAGAGGCGAGTCCCTCCTGACCTGGGCGGGGGCGTGGGAGGGGAAAAGCAGTGAGAGACAGGGGAGTGGGGCCTTAGGGGAAGAGGCAGGGTGGGGCCTCAGGGGAAGGGGCAGGGTGAGGGTGTTCAGGTTTGTGCGATTAGAAAGTTG
>NC_133787.1:561483-586023 GCF_003597395.2 Chelonoidis abingdonii | reverse complement strand
CAGTGGGGGAGTTTCAGGCTATGCCACAGAGCAGCAAGCAGGGTCTTTCCAACATCCTGGAGCACAGGTTCTGAGCCAGGTGCCTGTTCCCTGGTGCCGTGCAGCTGGAGCACCGCTTTGCGGCAATGTCTGTACAGGAGCAAACTCTCAGCTGCTGTATCACCTCTCACCCCCCTCTGCACTGGGGTCCCCACTCCCCTTTCTGCCTAGCCACAGAGCCCGGCAGCATGGCAATGGGGGCCTACGGACTGGACTTCAGAGACTGCTGGCTCTCAAAGAGCTCCCTTTGTCTCAGAGGAGGATCGGTCACCACTGGAATCTGTGGGGACCTTTGAAGGTGCTGTCTTGTTTGCTAAGGCCATTCACCCTCCCATGCTATCTTTTGTTACAGCAGAAACCCAGCCCCGGTTTGGGTCCTGAGTGCGCTGACAGACAGAACACAATGCAGGTCTATGTCTCGGCTCACATCCGTGGCTCCCAGGGCTTCCGTTAATGCCTGTGCCTTGGCCCATCACACGCAGAGGACAGCGGCATTGAGAACAGAGAGAACGCTTCCCATTGTGAGCCACCGGCTGATTAGAGACTGGGGCAGCTGATACGTAGTTTACCCTGTACCATGTACTATACAGATTTCATGGGGGAGACCAGCATTTCTCAAACTGGGGGGCCCAACCCAAAAGGGAGTTGCAGGGGGGTTGCAAGGTTATTTTAGGGGGGTGGCAGTATTGCCACCCTTACTTTTGTGCTGCCTTCATATCTGGGTGGCTGGAAAGCAGCAGCTGTTAGCCTGGCGCCCAGCTCTGAACGCGGCGCCCCGCCAGCAGCAGCACAGATGTAAGGGTGGCAATACCATACCATGCCACCCTTACTTCTGCGCTGCTGCTCGTGGTGGCTCTGCCTTCAGAGCTGGGCTCCCAGCCAGTAGCCACCGGTTTCCAACTGCCCAGCTCTGACAGCAGCACCACCGCCAGCTACAGTGCAGAAATAAGGGTGGACATACTGCGATCCCCCTACAATAACCTTGTGACTCTGCCCCCCCCCCAACGCAACTCGCTTTTGGGTTAGGACCCCTACAGTTACAACACCGTGAAATTTCAGATTTAAATATCTGACCTCATGAAATTTACAATTTTTAAAATCCTATGACCATGAATTTGGTAAGACACTATTTATAAACATCAATTTCAGCTGCTCAGCTGAGCTGGAGAGTAAAAGTCAATAAAAAGCCACTGCTTGCAGAGACTCCTCTGGGCATCACCAGCTGGTGACTGGGCTCTCGGTCTGAGCCAGCACGAGCCATTGATGTCAATGGGCACACTAGAAACTTCTCCGTTTGATTAGGGATGGGCAGACAGGCAGACACCTCTGGCAGAAATCCCTAACCCCATTACAAACTATTGGCAACACTCAATGCTATTCAAAGTGCGGCCAGCACCCCCAGTTCCTGTGGATTTCATGCCTAGAGCATCGAGCACAGCCAGCTGTTGGGGTCAGGGACATAGGCTGGAATTCCAGAAAAGCTCTGTTAGCTTAAAACATGTAGCCCACCGACATGTCTAGTCTCTGAGCAGCAGGAGTGTATGTCTCAGCCTCACCGATACTGGTGTCCTAAAGTGGTCCATACTCTCAAGCACCTAAAACCAACCTCAGCCAGGAGCTCTAGGAATGAAACCCAGCTCACGTACAACCTATGTAATGACACTGTATAGCTCAGCACAAACTGAAGGAGTCAGCAGTGTGATGCAGTTGAGAAAAAGGCAAATATTATTCTGGGGTGTATTAACAGGAGTGTCGTATGTGAGACACAAGAGGTAACTGTCCTGCTCTACTTGGTGCTGGTGAGGCCCCAGCTGGAGTCCTGTGTCCAGTTCCGGGCACCGCACTTCGGAAACAATGTGGAAAAATTGGAGAGTCCAGAAGAGAGCAACAGAAATGAGAAAAGGATTAGAAAACCTGACCTGTGAGGAAAGGGTGAAAACTTGGGTGTGTCTAGACTGGAGAAAAGAGGACTGAAGGGTGACCTGATAACCAGGGCTAGCTCCAGGCCCCAGCACCCCAAGCGCGTGCTTGGGGCAGCGCTCTGCGGGGGGGTGCTCTGCTGGTTGCCAGGAGGGTGGCAGGCGGCTCCAGTGGACCTCCCACGGCTCCGGTGGAGCATTCGCAGGCACGCCTGCGGGAGGTCCACCGGAGCTGCAGGACCGGCGAGCGGCAGAGTGCCCCCCGTGGCGTGCTGCCATGCTTGGGGAGGCGAAATTGCTAGAGCCGGCCCTGCTGATAACAATCTTCAAAGGGCTGTTACAGAGAATGGTGATGAATGGTTCTCCATGACCACTGAAGGCAGGACAAGACATAATGGGCTTAAGCTGCAGCAAGGGAGATGTAGGTCAGATACTAAGAAAAGTTTTCTAACTCTCATGGTAGGGCTACACTTGGAATTTCAAAGCGCTGCCGCGGCAGCGCTGCGGGAGCACTGCCACAGCAGCGCTTTGAAGTGTGAGTGTGGTCAGAGCGGCAGCGCTGCACGTAAACCACATCCTTTACGGGTGTAGCGTGCAGCGCTGGAAGCCGCACTCCCAGCACTGCCGCCCTGATTACACTGATGCTTTACAGCGCTGCATCTTGCAGTGCTCGGGGGTGTTTTTTCACACCCCTGAGCGCGAAAGTTGCAGTGCTGTAAAGTGTGAGTGTAGCCAAGCCCTCAGGATTGTTAAGCTCTGGACCAGGCTCCCAAGGGAGGTGGTGAAATCCCCGTCACTGGAGGTTTAAGGACAGGTTAGACAAGCCCCTGTCAGAGCTGGTTTTGGTCCTATATCAGTGCAGTGGACTGGACTAGATGATCTAGCGAGGTCCCTTCCAGCCCTACATTTCTGGGATTCTCTGATGCTCTGTGGCCCTGACCCATGGCCCTTCGTCTAAGGCTCTTAGAGAGCTAATGCCCAACTCTGCACAAAGCAGAGAGCAACCTATCCAAGGACACCCAGCAGGTCCGTGGCAGAACGGGGAGCAGCAGTCAGGTCTCTCACTGCACAGCTCTAGCCAGTAGGGCCAGGCTGCCAAGGGCTCAGCTCCCTCGCCCCTGACTGGAGCCAGCTTTTGCACACGGCTCAGCTGCTATTTAAGCCCTTAAGTAAGGGGCAGCTTTACAAAAGGACTCAGTGCCTGACATGCTGAGCATTTTGAAACCCTGGCTCTGAACCACTCTCCACATCCCTGGACAGGAGGTGGCTCAAACCAAGCACCTACCTTGCCCAGCACTGGCAGGAGCAGGAAGTCACTGCCAGCTGCCCATAACCCTTCCTGAACAGTGCTGGAGCTGGCAGGAGTCCAGAGGCTCTTCTCTTTCTTGATCTCTCCAGGGGGTGCAGTGGAATGTTGCCAACTCTACCCTGACTGCCCCCTTTCAGGCCCTCCAGAGTCAACCTGCCTCCAGAAGATGGACCCCCATGAGAAGCAGCTAAATATAATAGACAGATATGGAGAGTGTATTTGTTTTCCCCAAACTGTGCTAATTCTGCATTGTAAGAATGTGTGAAGCACAAAGTGAGCCCAAATAATAAATCAATTAAAGAGAAATAAACTAATCAGAGCTATAAACTTGGGGGGGGGGGTTAGCATCAACTTATGAGAATGACATTGCACTGCCAGAAGTGGAAGGACGCCATGGACTGGGAGATCTTGGTTGGATTTGCTCTTCTACAGACTGGGGACAAGTCACTTAACCTCTATATATCTCAATCTCCCCACTGCACAATAAGGGTATGAGAGGGAGCTTTTTAAGGCAGGGACTGTCTCTCACTAGACATACGTACAGCACCTGGCACAGTGGGGCCCTGATTATGGTTGGGGCTCTAGCTATAGCTAACACCACCACCAGCACCACTATATTGTATCAAATCTTTGGCCATACAGGACTTCATGCGTGTCCCTATTTTGCATCCTGTAGTCACTTGGAAATTCCCAGGTCCAGCAGGGATGAACTCAACTGCCACTACTTCAACAACACAGACCATTGCCATTTGAGCTAACAGAGACTCTCCACTAGGTGTTAGCAATATAAGGCCTCTGGCACACAGAGGAGTAGTTCAGCATCTATCCAGTAGAGGGCAGTGATGGCACATACACAGCCAGCACATTATGCTGCAGGGGATGATGGCACTCCAACAGTAGCACAGCTAATGTAGCATGAAGGGGAACACTCCATGTGCAACACTCCATGACTCTCCTTAACATCAGCAGGCTGAAACCCCTATCCAACAGCTCGGAGTTGTAGCCCATCAGCACCGCTCAGCTAAACATGAAACAGACCAGAGCCAGTAGCCTTGTGCTGCTTGGCCGGCTGTAGCTGCCCTCTTTGTCCTGTGTAATTGCTTAAAGATGGTACAGGGCTGTATCCAGACAGTACCTGATACAACACAGCCTCCGACAAACCCATCACTTAGAAAGCAATCTCCCGACGCCCAGAGCAGCAACAGGATTACATGGGATTGAGTCCCCTGGCAATGAAGGGACAAAATAAATCCTATAAGACTGCATGGGATTTATTAGCCTGGAAATAATTAGGGCATTTCTCTTGACTGGTAACATCACGGGACCCAACAGGGACATTACAAGGTTTTATCCTGATAAGTTTCCATGGT
Source organism: Chelonoidis abingdonii (assembly GCF_003597395.2). Taxonomy (NCBI): domain Eukaryota; kingdom Metazoa; phylum Chordata; order Testudines; family Testudinidae; genus Chelonoidis; species Chelonoidis abingdonii. The sequence goes on along the minus strand of NC_133787.1, from coordinate 581,386 downwards.
ACTGTATGTTTTTTCATCACATAAAATTAACTGAGGCAGGGTACAGGGAAAGAATCCAGAAGCTTTTGCATGAGATTAAAAGCAGGCCTGGCCCTTTAAGGTTTACCAGGATTTAGTCTGACAAAGTGGTGCATTGCTCACAAACTCCCCCGAGGGCAGGGGCTGGTGGGGTTTTAAAATGTCAGTGTATATGATTTGGCCTGGTTTCCCCTCCCTCAGTGTGTTTGAAGCCTTTGGAGGTAGGGTAACCTGATGTCCCGATTTTACAGGGACAGTCCCAATTTTTTGATCTTTTTCTTATATAGGCTCCTATTACCACCACCCCCCATCCCGATTTTTCACATTCACTCTATTCGGAGGAGACACTGAACCAAGCTCATTCTGCCACCTCCCGTAGATTCCCAGCTCTCAAGGCACTTTCCTAGAGAGAGAGAGAGAGGAGAATCAGAAGCCCCCAGTCCTGTCTCACTCCCCTACCACAGTCAAAACGGAGTTCTCAGGTCCAAGGCCAGGCATGTGCTGTGGGCGAGTGTAACAGCTGTTGCTCAGTTTTCTTCCACAGTCACTGCACTAGCATGGTTGGTTCTGATACTGTGTACTTGGTGTGACGAACTGGGAATGTTCTTAATGTTTGCTCTGAATACTGTGTCGGTGCCTCAGTGTCCCCTATAAAGTTCTTAAGTATCTAGGTGGTGGGATAAGGGTGTGTGATTGCACTGCGGAGCAAAGGGCCAGTGCACTAATGTCCTGCACTCTGTCTCCTAGACTGATGGGCCTGGGCTTTTGCAAGATGCCATTGAGGTGTTGGAGACCAGCGTCACGTGATCCTGGCCCGGGACAGGGGCTGGAGAGAGGAGGGGCCTGGGAGGGTTTGTGGTCTGGAGTTGATGGGTTACGAGGGTGAAGTGCGCAAATGCGTGTTGGCTTCAGATGCCCCCAGAAGGACCGGCCGGGGTCTGGTTCGCTGTATCTAAGCCTGTTTTAGCCCGTTCCTGTCTAGATACAACCTGTGTTTACTAGCTGCCCTGAGTGCACGTCTGACTGCAGAGGGGTGCAGAACCTGTGGCTTCCAGGGAACCCTCCTGGGCGGCTTGTGTGGGAGTGCGGCAGGGAGGGATGTTATGGCTCCAAGGAGAGACCCAGGAGGTGAAGACGTGTGAGCTTCTTGCCCTGAACAAGTCTGCTCCAAGGGAGAGGAGGCTCCCCAAAGTCCTGACTGGCTTTGTGGGGAGCAGTTCCAGAGCATCGACCAGGGACTCTGTGACACCTGGAGCCTAATGAAGGCTTGAAAAATCCATCTGCCAGCTCACTGCTGGTGAGTGGGAAGCTTCCCCTGGTGATGGGAGGGGTTGGCAGGGACCAGGACATGGGCAGTCCTGCTGGGTGGTCATAGCCAGAAGCAGAAGTCAGGAATCAGAGCCTGGTTATCTGAAGAGAGGTAAGGCGGGGGCAAGATTGGAGCCAGGAGAGGAGCAAAGCTGGGAACAAACAAGCTCGGAAGCTAACGTAGCCATGGGCAGATGCTTTGAGCAGCCACCAAATTGCTGTGGAGCCTAAGAGCAAGTCCACTAGCTTCTTCAGCCAATCAGGCGGGGCGGTCCATCAGTCAGCCTAGCTGTGTTCCTTAAAAGCAGCAAAGAGTCCTGTGGCACCTTATAGACTAACAGACATATTGGAGCATGAGCTTTCATGCATCTGACGAAGTGGGTATTCACCCACGAAAGCTCGTGCTCCAATACATCTGTTAATCTATAAGGTGCCACAGGACTCTTTGCTGCTTTTACAGATCCAGACTAACAAGGCTACCCCTCTGATACTGTATTCCTTAGGCTGCCTTATTCCTGACAAGGGTCTGAGCCAATCAAAACTTACCTATGTCTCTAGCTCTTCTGGCTGTGAACCAGTCCAGTGCCAGCTGCCTGAGTCTGTGGATAGACAGCTCCATGCCTCTGCTGGGGCTCAGTGCTTTGCCAAGCTGACCTAGAGCGACATTAACAAGACTCTGGTCAGTTTCATGGCTGTTACTCAGGCCACTGTGAGCAATACCCTGTAAAGAATGGTGTTCATGTCAGTCTCCTGCTGCTTGGGAAAGCTGTGAACAGCAACTGTGGAGTGATCTGTGGGGGGACACCCCAAAAAAGGAGTGAGAAAGGTAGCTAGACTCTCTTCACAGCGCACAAAAGGCTCCAGAACTGGAAGAACTGACACAGGGCTCCATTTCCCTTCTGCCAGCTAGTAGTGACCTTCGAGCTGATCAGGCGCCTGACACTGCTAGTCAGAGCCAAAGATGGAGCCTTCAAGCAGGGTCCCCTCCCCTTCATGTTATGTGATGCTCATGGGGGCATGGGAGGCAGGTGGTCTCCTACTGGGGTGCTGTCTCTGGACTTCAGTGGGGCAGGTCTCCTCCTTCTCATGTCTCCTTCTGGCTAGGAGGGTTTGTCTTCCAGCTATTACCTGAGAAGAGTTTTCATGCCCCAAGCACTATGAGGTATTAGCATGGGACTGGGCCCGTGGAATGTCAGGCATGGGCACTATCTCCAGCTGCGGTCTTAGACCAGACATTTAGAGCAACATTTTCTAAAGTGGTGTTGGGGACCAAATAACTATTTAGGCCAGGGGTGGGCAAACTACAGCCTGGGGGCCACATTTGGCCCTTCAGATGTTTTAATCCGGCCCTCAAGCCCCTGTTGGGGAGCAGGGTCCGGGGCTTGTCCCGCTCCATGTGTGCCATGGCTCCACATGGCTCCTGGAAGCAGAGGCTTGTCCCTGTTCTGGCTCCTACATGTAGGGGAAGCCAGGGGGTCTGCACGTTGCCCCCTCCCCAAGTGCCACCCCCGCAGCTCCCACTGGCTAGGAACTGTGGCCAATAGGAGCTGCAGGGGCAGCACATGCGGACAGGGCAGGATGCAGAGCCACCTGACCATGCCTCCACATAGGAGCCAGAGGGGGGACATGCTGCTGCTTCTGGGAGCTGCTTGAGGCAAGCGCTGCCTGGAGCCTACACCCTGACTTCCTCCCATGCCCCAACACACAGCCCTGATCTCTCTACCACCCTCTGGACCCCTTGGTCCAAGCCCAGAGCACCCTCCTGCACCTCCAACCCCTCATTCCCAGCCCCACCCCAGACCCCACATCCCCAGCTGGAGCCCCGACCCCCTCCCCACACAGTCCAACCTGCTGCCCCAGCCCGGAGCCCCCTCCTGCACCCTGAACTCCTCATTTCTGGCCCCACCACAGAGCCCACACCCCCAACCAGAGCCCTCACCCCCTCCTGCACCCCAACCCCCAATTTTGTGAGCATTCATGGCCCACTATACAATTTCCATACCCAGATGTGACCCTCAGGCCAAAAAGTTTGCCCACCTCTGACCTACACCCTGATAATAAAGCACCAGAATGCAACAAGCCCAATTACTGACAGGGATACTGATTAACGATTTACAAGCCTGATGACCTGGACACTAAGCTTGGAGAAAAACTTCTCTGAAAACCATGCCTGAAAAAGATAAAAACATGCTGCCACGAAGGGCATGGTAACCCCACTAACCTTCCTATTCAAAGAAATATCAAGAGTATACTGATGATTAATCTAGGATGAGCCATGGATACACGTATACGAAAATAGGAGGAAAACTGCCGAATGGTAGCCCCTAAGGACCATGTGTTAGTTTATTGTTGATGGTCTGTTAACTGTTTATATAAACACAGAATGAAAAACAAAGTCTGAATGTTTGGTACGTGGATCACTGGCTAAGTGTAATGTTAGATAACGCTGACTGGAGGAAAGCTACTGCCTATGTAATATGTCTACACTGCAATCAGGAGGCAGGAGTGTGGCATGTGTAGACAGCTCTCGCTAGATCAAAGCTAGTTCAGTAACAAGTTACGTCGCGGCAGTATGAGTGGCAGCCACTGAATATGTAGCCAGGGTCCTGGGCAGGCAAGTATGCCCCTGCCCTGGCTTCACCACTATCACTGAGCTAGCTGCGGGCAAGCTAGATCAAAGCTAGCTCAGGACTGTGCACATGCTGCACTCACACCTCCCGCCTGCAGTGTAGACTGATGCAGGGTCTAAATCTGATCTCAGAGCAGCTGCGTGTGGCTATGTCTCCAGTGTAGCTGGGAGTGAGCATCCCAGCCTGGGCAGACAGCCACACGCTAGTTCTGCTTGAACGAGTGCACTAAAAATAGCCATGTGGATGCAGCAGCACAGGTGGGGCTTGTACACGGGTATCTAAGCTGTCCCACTGGCCATGCCGCAGCATCCATACTGTGAGAGATAGAGAGCTCCCTGGGCCACACCTTGGACAGATGGCATTTTGGGAAAGGCATGGAATACGGGGCAGAGCTTGAAGGAGGTGTGACACTTCCCCCAGGGGGCTGTGAGCCTTGCTGCATTGCGTGCCAGTAAATACTGCTCTGAGATCCCAGCTGGCAAACACTGTTTAGACCTGCAAAGTCCTGTTTTCTTTCCACAACAATGCAGCTCTGCATGCTCTGAATGTAAGAGGTAAACAGGGCAGGGGCATGCAGAATACGGGTGCTCAGGAGAACACACATGACTGCTTCAGAAATCTGCTGAAATCTGCTCTCTTCTCCATTTTCATCAGTCATGTCAATAGGAGACGCAAGGTACTGCTGGCTGGGCTAATCGGGGTGGAGAAGCTCCAAAAAGATGCATTTTCTAAGCAGAGGGTACTGCAGAGTAAAACCCTGTGTGGCAGACCAATCACGCCACAGGGAAGTCTGCCAATGTCTGGCATCAAGTCTTTCAGACATGCTACCTTGATTAGCTTGACCAGCGTGTTCTGCTGAATGTCATGAGTCTTCCCTGGAACGGCTGCCCTTTGCGGTACAAGGACTTATCCTTTCCGACGGCACATCTGCTTCATGTGAGGACAGCAGAGGCTCAGGCTCTGATACAGAGAGGCCCTTAAAGTCGTTGATTGTGAGTTCACCTGAAAAGGAAGTTTTTAAAATCATTCTATCTGGTTAATTACACACTACCAGTCCTTGCCAGCTGGGTTGGAAAGCAAGCTAGAGAGATCAGCAACCTAGCAAGTCATGTCTTGGAATGGCTGCGAGTGCTTTCAGACCTTGTGAGAGTGAGACACTGAGTACACAGGCCTGAGAAAGTGATGCGCAAGATCTCCTGCAGAGCTCCGCTAATGCCCCTCGGTCTCAACCCTCGTGCCCATGCTCTCCCACTCCTGGGCGCTCTGCACAGCTCTGCCAATGCCCCTCAGTCTTGACCTTCAGCTCCCCATCAGCCATAGGTGGCAACTCTGTGGATGCTCCGGGGCTCAGGCACCCATGGAAAATAAATGGGCAATGCTTAGCACCCACCCGCCACAGCTGTTTGGCGCTCACAGAAGGGTGGAGAACAGCAAGTGGGGGGCCTTTGGGGAGGGGGCAGAGCAGGGGTGGGAAGGTGTGGAGCAAGGACAGGGCCTTGGGGAAAGGGGTCAGGCCTCGGGGCACAGCGGGGGTGGAGCACCCACCTGGAAAAAAATAAGTCAGCGCCAGTGCCACCAACTACTCCAGTTAGGGCGGCCACTGCTGCATCCCCAGAATGTCTGGCATTTGGGAACGGCGTGGGCCCGCTACTGCCTATGTGACTCTGCCCTTGCTGGCATGGGCTGCCATCACCATATTCTCTGAGCGCTCCATTGGTAGCTCAGGCTCCACCAGGGCCCAATGCCAGCTCTGCAATCAGCAGACCCCTGGCCATCCCCTGCCTGGGACAACAGAAGAGAGTTTCCTGCAGCTCGTGTTTTGGTGCTTTGTTTGAAATGACTCAAAATCCCCAGGATGCCACCTGGAAAAACAGCCCTGTGCAGGGAGGGGCGGAGGAGACAGGTTTATTTTCCAAATCCAGTGCTGCCAGCGATCTCTGCGGCCCACGTGTTTCCTCTCTCACTGCAGACCTCGGGACTGCCCAAGTCAGAAAGGTGTTTCCTGGCAGACTGATTGGAGTCAGCAGGAAAGTCGTGCAAGCACAAACAGGGGCCGGATGAGAAAGCAAACCCCAAGGGGAAAGTCTTCTCTGTTAGCTACAGAGAGTGAGCAGAACCTGGCTCATCTGCCCGGAGGGCTGAGGTTTCACCATGGATGTATTGGGCTAGTGGATCAGTGACCTGTTAGTTAATACCACCCTTACCTCACACCCTCCAGCTATAAATCACAAAGCTCTTTGCACATGACAGAGCAGGTGTGAATTCTAGGTTCTAGGGAAAGGTTTACCAGCTGTTTTAATGAATTTTGCTGAGGCACAGAGACTTCCTGGAGATCACTGCACCAGTCCCTGGCTGGGACTAGAGCCTGTTTCCAAAGCCAGGCACTTACTTCCTGGATTACACCATCATGGGAGTGTCATAAATATAAAGGGAAGGGTAACCACCTTTCTATATACAGTACTACAAAATCCCTCCTGGCCAGAGGCACAAAATGTCTTACATATAAAGAGTTAAGAAGCTCAAGTAACCTGGCTGGCACCTGCAGGGCCGGCTTTAGGAAGTGCGGGGCCCAATTCGAATAGTTTTGACGGGGCCCCAGCAGGGATGACTAAAAAAAAAACCAAACCAAAACAACAACAGAAAACATCTGTAGAAAAACACGTGGGGCTTGTATTCACCGGGTGGTGCTCTGAGTCTTCGGCGGCACTTTGGCGGTGGGTCGTTAACTCGCTCCAGGTCTTTGGCGGCACCGAAGGACCCGCCCCCGAAGTGCTGCTGAAGACCCAGAGCAAGCGAAGGACCCACCACCGAAGTGCCGCTGTAGACCCGAAGCGCTGCCAGGTGAGTAAAAATTAAAAAGGCGCCTCTAGCCAGGGAAGGGATTCTCACTGGGTGCGGGGCCCTCTTAGGCACAGGGCCCAATTCGGGGGAATTGGTGGAATTGGCCTAAAGCCGGCCCTGGGCACCTGACCCAAAGGACCAATAAGGGGTCAAGATACTTTCAAATCTGGGGGCGGGGGGCTTTGTTCTGTCTGTTCCATGCGGCTCTTGCCGGAGACAGATCAAGAAAACAAGCAATCCAATTCCTATAGAATTAGTAAGTACTAGCAAGGGAATGCATTAGATTGTCTTTTGTTTTGGCTTGTGATTTTTCTCGGTGCTGAGAGAAGGTATATTCCTGGTTTTCCTTTTTGTAACTTTAAGGTTTTGCCTACAGGGAAATCCTCTGTGTTTTGAATCTGATTGCCCTGTGAGATTATCTTCCATTCTAATTTTACAGAGGTGCTTCTTTTACCATTTTATTTTCTTTCTAATAAAGTTCTGTTTTGTTTTTGTTTTTGTTGTTAGGTTGTTGGGGTTTTTTTTGGAAGAATCTGATTGGTTTCTTTAGTGTCCTAAAGAAACCCAAGGTTGGTCTGTGCTCATCTTGTTTAGTCTCAAGCCTCCCCAGGTACGGGGATGTAGGGCTTGGGGGGAATTAGGGGGAAGATAGGGCTCCAAGTGGCCCTCCCTAAATGTTTGTTTGAATCACTTGGTGGTGGCAGCGTTTACCTAATCCAATGTACAAGGGAGAATTTGTGCCTTGGGGGAGTTTTAACCTAAACTGGTAGAAATAAGCTTACGAGGTCTTTCATGTGGGTCCCCACATCTGTACCCTAAAGTTCAGAGTGGAGCAGGAACCCTGACAGGGGTCCATGCCCTTGATACTGCACTGTGTTCGGGAAGCATGTACAGAGCCACACAGAACCTGCCTTTGTGCACACGGAGAGGCTGCGAAGGAAGAACCCCCCCAGGAGTGACAGAAAACAAGGCTCCCAAAGGGGCAAATTCAACACACCTGTGTAATGGTGACGATCATTTTAACCTACCGAATGCCCAGCAGAGTGGCCAAACCATCTAGATTTTTCACAATAATAAACAAATGCAAGAGCAGAGCACAAAGGAATAAAATCCATCCAGGGATTTGCTGCCTCCTTCATCTGCTTGCACCAGAGAGCTTGAGAGGATGGATAAATAATGAGCAATGGTAAAAGATGCAATTGCTATGGGGCTCCCTGGAATAATAACAGCCATGATGCTATTTTGGCCAGCCTAGGACAGTGCTGGCCAGGCCAGGAACCTGCCCTGCAACAATTAGCTTCTAAGGCAGTGTCACGGAGCGAGGACAGGCCCAGGGGTTAAGGCAGCAAGCTGGGGCTTGGGAGCCCAGTGTTCCATTTCCTACTTCATCACAAACTGCTTGGGGGACCTTGAACCCAGATCCCCAAATGTACTTTGGCATCTAACTCCTGGGGATTTCAACAGGAATTAGGCACTTTGCCTGGGGCGCCCTGTGACTCAGTTCCCCATCCTTACAATGGGTGCCCTCCCATTCACATTCCACTGTGATGGCAGCACCAAAGGTGGGAGAGAGCGCCAAAGCCAGGCTGACACCAGGCTAAACCTCACTTGCTCTTGCTTTGTGGAGGTATTTGGAGTTTTAAGAATCACCCTGTAGCAGAGTGGTCACCCGCTCCTGCCCTGAGGGGTTTCAAACAGCCCTGGACGAGGGCTGTGGAAGGGCAAGACACCTGGGCTGATTGGGAGGAAGCAGGCTTAGCTGGGGCCGTGCCCCAATCAGGGCATAGCTGGCCCAATAAAGGCTTGGCCCAGGAGCTCCAACAGACAGTCTTTCTCTGTGTTCATGGAGAGAAGGGCCTGGCTGCAGGGAGGATAACCAGGTATCTGGAGCGGAGCGGAGCAGGGTTGGGGAAAGACCAAGGGAGCCAGGGAGCTCTGGCCTAGGAAAGCCCCAGACTGCAGGCCTGGTAAGGCCTTTTAGGTACTGGGTTGGAGGGGGAGCCCATGAGTAGCCAGAGGCAGCAGGTCCAAACCTCTTTGCCTGTGATGAGCGGTTTATACTGCAGTCTGCCCCCATGAACGGGGGCTAGATGGAGCCTGGGCAGTAGCCAAGACTGAGGTGAAGTGGGGATAGTGGGTGGGGGTTCCCCTAGGAGGTGGAGACCCAGAACTGTGGGGGTACTGCCAGGGGGCAGCACCCTAGATAACAGGGCACCAGAGTCCAGGGAGGGATGTAGGGGCCAATAAGCAGCAGGACACCAGCATGCAGAGAGCGCTCCAAGGCTGGAAATGAGCTAATTCCCAAGACACCAGCGGGAGGGCTGCAGGGGTGAGTCCTTTACACACCCCTAAAGCAATGGATACTGGCCAGCAAATTTGTCAGGGCTCCAGCCTGGCCCCGATCCTGCCTGCATGGGGTTCATTGCAGGACTGGGGTCTTGACCTTTTCCTTGTCTATAAATCACATTTCACCTTCATCCTTCAGACTGTTTGGGTACAGCGTCATACAGTGGTTAGAGCAGGATGGCCCTGACTCGCAGCATGGCCAGCAAGCCACGACCACTTCTCTAATACCAGTCTGGATCTTACTGACACCAGTGCAACTCCATTCACTGCAGAGAAGTTAATCCCGACATACGCCAATGTGAGATCAGAATCAGCCTTCTCACGCCTCAGTTTCATCTGAGCAGGGATGACATTTCCCCACCTGCCAGCTGGGATGCTATGCGGACTGAGCCCTTTGTCAATGGAACACGCTAGGCAACTCAGCGCTGTTATTATTTCACATCTGGCCATCTCTCAGGGGGCCTGTTTCTGAAGCACCGCGTGACCGACGCTGGTGGACACTGATGCCCACGTTGCGGCAGGAGCAATGCTTGATTTGACTTGCATGAGATCAACCAAAGGACCACGCATGGCGCAAGCTGAGCCCTGTTAGGGGCAGACGATGAATCTCAATCCGCAGGCCCAGGATTTACAACCTCCCCGGGCCACTGGAGTGTGGAAAGCCCAGGGCAGGAGCCTCAAGGTGCTGCCAAGCTTCTTTGGGTGGCTCAGGGAGGGCTAATGGGCTCAGAGGAAATGGGGCCCCACGGGGAGGCAGGGAAGTGATAAAATGGAGAGAGGGAAGAAATCCTCAGTGCTCCATTGGCAGTGGGAGAATCTGCCCAGCAAGGCAGTACAGAATTCATTGGCTCATACCCCTCGTTTCATTCATTCCCACCCGCAGGAATCTGCGGCTATCACAGCCATGGCAAGAACAGCCCAGGGCATTCACTGGCTCTGTGGAGTCAGTCGCAGAGCGCCAAGGGCATGGGACAGGATGCCCCGGAATGGGGGAATGCTCCTGTAATGCCTGGTAGTGACAGAGCCACCCCAGGATCTCAGCACCCAGGGCTGGCCCTAGATCGAATGGCAACCCAGGTGAGGAGTGTCTTTGGTGCCCCCTCCATTACTTAATCTTTTGAATACCTTGGTATTCGTGAAATATAGCCCATTTCATGACTTTGAGGCATGATTTCTCCCTGTCCTGTGAGACAATAAACATGCATGCTAGGCTGTGTATATCTGTGTTTATTCATGCCATGAATTATCAATATTGGCAGAGTTTAGGAGTGCCGGCCATAAAGCAGGATGTGATGTATCAATTTGTGGCGTGCAGTTTTTCTCACTGCTGTTCCGGTCATCATGCGAGGCTGATTCTTCTGTATCCCTTCTCTCCTTTCCACGTGAGCCACATCCTTCTTTCTCATCCGTCTCCTTCACACCGCCAGGAAAACTGGACCATTCTCCATCACTTTCCTCACATCTCCATTGTGTCACGGAAATCTGCTAATTCTTTAGTAATAAGTTTCAGAGCAGCAGCTGTGTTAGTCTGTATCCGCAAAAAGAACAGAAGTACTTGTGGCACCTTAGAGACTAACAAATTTATTTAAGCTTAAGCTTTCATAGGCTACAGCCCACTTCTTTGGATGCATAGAATGGAACATATATAGAGGAGATATAGGGCTTCCATCATTTACACTTCGCTCCTCAATTTCTTCTGCACTGGGATGATTGCTACTGCCTAAAGCCCAGGCTATGTTATTCTGTTGCCCATCAAATCTTCCCCTTGCTGCAAACTAGATTGCAGTTGAGCTTTTTATACTGAGCTCCTGAAGGCTTCTTCAGGGGCCTTGTTTATTTTCTAGGGGGGGAAAATGGACATTATTAGGGAAAGCAAAGGTCTGTGTTCCACAGTCTTAGAAAGTCATCAGGCATTACATGTGAAGCATGGTCAAAGTAGTAACAGTATTTTCTTTTATATTGTTACGTAGACATGGGTTCAATAGATATCTCTGGCATCTCATTAAATATGTCCTTTGTTAGTCACTACTTACACTCTTCAAGTCTTAAAACACAAGTACGCCTTCACAATTACACAAGACAACGAGGTTCACAATATCGCAGCTGGGCTCTCACTTCATTCTTATGTAAGCAGAGTCAGGATGAGCTGTACCCTGACATCTGGTGGTGAAGTATGGGAAGTGTGGAAAGAATGTCTGGAATGCGAAATCTCAAATATTTGCATAGGCACGCCTACCCCATCCCAGACTGCCGAGCTGTGGACTGCTTTGTGACAGAAATGACTCAACCTCAGTTGGGTGGTACTTGCTAGACAAAGGACATGGTTCCAAAACCCTGTGAATAGAGAGGGTTGGGGACAGGTATTTGTGCCTGGTGTGCAGGCTCCTGTGGAGCTAGAAGCACCAAGTTGCACCCCCTCCTCTCTCCATTGTGGAAGTCAGGTTGATTTTTTATTCCCTTCAGACTCTAGATACAGGTTGCTGAGCTGAACTCACTTTGGGCTAATGGTGCATGAGCACTGGGCTCCCCTATATGTGCTTGAGATCACAAAAGAGCTGAAATTACTGAGCTGGGAGCACTGAGCACTGTGCTAACTAGTGGGGGACCTGAAGCTGTACTGTGGAACGGAGCAGCTGGCGGAGTGGAGCAGTTTGTGGGGATGGCTGGAGCAGACCACGGGACAGCTGGTGGAGTGGAGCGGTGGCAGAGAGGAGTAGCTGTGGGGCAGATGGACAGCCCACAGAGCGAGCGGAGCCGAGCAGTTTGCAGGGACAACTGGAGCAGCTCACGAGCAGCTGGTGGAGCGGAGCAGTTTGTGAGGACGGCCGGAGGAGCAGAGTGGAGGGCTGGTAAGGCAGAGCAGTTCGTGGAGAGGGCGGAAGCAGAACCCACGGAGAGGCAGGGCAGTAGGCCTGGACCACGTAAGGTGCCCCTTTCACCCAGGCTGCGGGAGGGACCTCTACAGATAGACTCTTGAATTCTGGGTGGCATTGACCAGAGACTTTTGGGTGTTGGACTTGGAGTGATTGGACTTAAGACCCTAAGGGGAAAGGACATTGCCAAATGTACTTGGGGGTGGTTATGGTTTTGTGTATAACTCTGTTGTGGTGTTTCTCCAATGGGATGCCACATTGATTCCTTCCTTTATTAAAAGATTTCGCTACACTCAGACTCCGTGCTTGAGAGGGGAAGTATTGCCCCTAGAGCGCCCAGGAGGGTGTGGTATGTAAGTGTCCAGGTCTGGGTGAGGGCTCGAGCTGGTTATGCCTTGTGTTATTGACAGAACCCCTGGGTACTGAACCTGGCCCTTGTTGCTGCAACTCAGAGGGGCAGAAGGGTTACACTTATATCTCACTGACTGCCTGGTGACACCAGCCCTACATACCCGGAGGCCATGGCAGACGACATCTCGGATGTTCGAGGAAAACGTAGGTCTCTCGAAGTCTGGAAGGTTCATGAGATTCTACAAAGGCCCAGAACATTCGAGGAGGTTAGTGAAAAGGAATCCCCATTCGGAATACTGGAAACATGGTACTTCAAAAGCAGCAAAGAATCCTGTGGCACCTTATAGACTAACAGACGTTTTGGAGCATGAGCTTTCATGAGTGAATTCACCCACGAAAGCTCATGCTCCAAAACGTCTGTTAGTCTATAAGGTGCCACAGGATTCTTTGCTGCTTTTACAGATCCAGACTAACATGGTTACCCCTCTGAAACATGGTTACTTCAAACATTCAATTTTCCCTTTTGTTGCTAACAACAAAAACAGCCCTCTGAGCTCGGCACCTCCCAAGCTCAGCACCTCAGGCGGTTGCCTGCTCCTGAATCCATCTCTTTCAGTACCCCAGAGAGGAGGGAATTGCCCCCCACTGACAGCTGGGAAGCCGAGGCTCTGAGCGGGGAGGTGGCTTGCCAGAGGTCAGACAGTCAGGCTGTGGCAGAGCTGCATCTCCTGACTCCCAGTCCTGACCCACCAGCCAGCCTCACGGACAATCACTGCTCCTTTCACAACAAACAACATGAAGGCAAGGGACAGATGGGGCATAAGTGTGTGGATGGAAAAGTAAGATGGCCACATAACAGTGATTAGCCCACTGGGCCATCTTCAGCCCATGCATTATGCTTTTCCACGATTATGGGTAAACATCCTCCCCCTAAAAAGACAAAAAGTGGGGGAATGTAGCAGGAAGAGAGCCTGAGACACAAGCCCTTGTATCAGAGGCCTGGTATGAGGCAGGACCTGCTCACAGAATCTGGCAAGAACAGGGCTGATATTGCAGAAATACCTATTTCTAAGAAGTTCTAGGCACAGAGTACTCACGCAAACATCCCGATATCAAGGATGGTACAAACTAAAAGATAAGGTCAGGATGACAGTAGGTAATAGAGATGTTTTGATCATATCAACATGTACAAGGTGGTGGGTAGTAACAAGCCATGTCGGGGCAGTAACTAACTATGTCAGAGGCAGTACTGACTTGTTTGTATTGGTGTATAAAATGGAGTCTCAGAGGGAGTATCCATCTGGCCAAGGGGGGAATGGAAAGTCCCACCATTCACTGAGCTGCGTCCATTGTTATGGGCACACATATCTTAGTATCCTTGTAGAGTGTGCCAGGTGCTATTACCATGCCTCATCTACAATAAATCTAGCCTGGCGCCTTCGTACCTTAACGGATCTTGTGGTCATTGGGCGGCTCGCTGGAGATCTGCTGTGACGGCTGTCTACTGCAGAGCTGGGGCAGCACACAGGGAGAATGCACACACACAGATGAACATCTAACCACACAGCCTAATGCCCTATTAGCCACTGGGCTGACAGGGCTGTGCCCAGGTGCCCTGGAAAAAAATCCATGTCTGGGTGGCAGAAGCCTGGAGCCCCAGCCGCCAGGCAGGTGGAGGAAGCCCAAACATCCCCCATGCTTCCCGATCCCTGGCAGAAGCCATGGGGCAGCAGGGCAAGCCCCCATGCCCGACCCCACAATCCAGCAGAAGTGACGGGCGGGTGAGGTGGGAGAAGAGCCAGCATCCCAACCCTGGTCCTCTGCAGAAGCACGGGGAGTGGCAGGGGAAGCCCCAGCACCCAGACCCCTGCTGGGGCCCTGGGACTGGAGGAGCTCTCACTCCCTGCTGCAGCCCCAGGGCCATGATATGGGGATTAAGCTTTTCCAGTCTTGGGACCACAGCCGGGACTGGGGGACAGAACAGAGCAAAGGGGTTGCAGAGCCACGGTGGGGGTGGGAGCAGGGGCAGGAGCAGAATGGGGCAGGACCATGGGTAGAACAGAATCAGGGCTGCGGGAAAAGGGGCAGAATGAGGTAGGCCCATGAGCAAGGCCTCAGGCGGAAGGGGTGGGGAGGGGGGGGGACTGAAAGCGAGAAGGGTGGAACAGGGGTGGGATCGCAGGCAGAGGGGGTGGGACTGCAGACAGGAGGGGTGGGGTGGGGAGGCGGTGGGACCACAGGCGGAAGAGGCATAATGGGTAGGGGACCGAAGGTGGAAAGGGTGGGGAGGGGCCCCCCACTTGCTGTGGCCCAAGGCCCCAGGAAACCTTAATCCGCCTCTATTTGAACCACCAACATATGTCCCTGCTGAGCTGTTCACGAGGACACTGGGAGCTTGCCTTGAGAGCTAATTCACTCGCCTTCAGGCAGTTGACACTCTGCCCTGCAACAGGTATCCTCTTGAGTCCCAGCTGCTCTGGGGTAGCCTGATTCCTGGGCAGTGCCTTGCAAACCTCCCCAAACCCTGTGGTGCAATGCAGCAAGTCATGTCACCCCACTTGTTACAACCTGCTGCGGCTCATCAGGAATACGTTGCTGGGGCTGATCTGCTGGGGCAGCCCTCCGTTAACCTTCTTCCACACTGACAACTGGCCATTTAGTCCCTCTCTTTCCTACCTATCGCTGAACCTATTTGAAATGCATGACAGGGCATTACAGCTCAGTCTATGATTCCTGGGCTCCCTTAATAGCTGTGGACACTCCCGGGTTACGGCGGCTCCGTTCATCTTCACTAAAGTGACGCTGTTTGTCACTGTCACATCATGCTGAGTTAGGAGGGGAGGTTAGCTGCCTTCAATTATTTTCTCCAGTACTCTTCCATGGTACTGAAGTCAGCTGGATAACCCTGGGGATCACCCCAAGCAACTATTTTACAGGTAGCGTGATACTGGCCCCTGTCCAGTCCTAAACTGTGTGAAGTGGTTATTTATTAGTATTACTGTGACTTGCCCCGCACCACTCGTCCAATCACTGATACAGCTGGTAACAGAACCCAGGCACCTTCTCCTCTAACCACTAGATCATACTCCCTCCACTCATTAACTTGACTGATGCAAAATTATCCATAAGAACGGCCAGACTGGGTTGGACCAATGGTCCATCTAGCCCAGTGTCCTGTCTTCTAACAGTGGCCAATGGCAGGTGCTTCATAGGGAATGAACAGAATAAGGCAACTTATTGAGTGATCCATCCTCTGTCGTCCAGTCCCAGCATCTGGCAGTCAGAGGTTTAGGGACACCCAGTTCATGGGGTTGTGTCCCTGACCATCTTGGCTAACAGCCATTGCTGGACCTATCCTCCATGAACTTCTCATTCTGGTTTGAACTCAGTTATATTTTTGGCCTCCACAGCATCCCCTGGCAATGAGTTCCACAGGTTGACTGTGCATTGTGTGCAATGTAGTATAGCCCCCGCACTTAGGCGTCTCTTTTCCAGGCTGACCAGAGAATCTTAGAATATCAGGGTTGGAAGGGACCTCAGGAGGTATCTAGTCCAACCCTCTGCTCAAAGCAGGACCAACACCAACTAAATCATCCCAGCCAGGGCTTTGTCAAGCCTGACCTTAAAAACATCTAAGGAAGGAGATTCCACCACCTCCCTAGGTAACCCATTCCAGTGCTTCACCACCCTCCTAGTGAAAAAGTTTTTCCTAATATCCAACCTAAACCTCCCCCACTGCAACTTGAGACCATTGCTCCTTGTCCTGTCATCTGCTACCACTGAGAACAGTCTAGATCCCTCCTCTTTGGAACCCCCTTTCAGGTAGTTGAAAGCAGCTATCAAATCCCTCCTCATTCCCAGTCTTTTTACTCTCTCCTCATATGGAAGCAGAAGAAGAGAAGGGGACCAGCAGTCAGGACTCCTAGGTTCTAGGCCTTGCTGTAGTGGTCAGAGAAGAGAGATTGCACACTGGACTCCTGGGTTCTATTTGTCGCTGTATTCACCATCTGACCTTGGTGGAGTTGTTTTCCCCCTCTCTAGGTGGGAATAATGCTCCCTGCACCTGGGAGGGGGCTTGGAGGCTTAACTATCACCTGCAAAGAGCTTCGGGCCCTGGCATAGGCACAGCATGGATATTAGCGGTGCTGTAGGCAGGAGGATGAAAGCGGAGACCCCTCAAGGCTTATCACAGAGAAAGGAGGAAGCATGGCTGGACATCTGGGCCATAGCTCTCTCTATGACTGCACTCTCTGGTGCTGCCAGTTGCAGTGCATAACACGAAGAGAGAATGCCACCCCAGCCTTCTCCTTGTGCCCAGCAGCCAAAACGTCTCACAGCACGTCTCTGCCATACAGGGAGGGAAGCTCCGACATATCTGCCACTCGCTAGGGACACAGAGAAGGAGGTTTCCACTGAATTGTGTGCCCTGAAGTCCTGGCCAAAGTTGGAAGATTGGAAGCTCACGCAGGAATGACAACAGCTGAGGACATTAATGCCATATCAAGGAAAATATTAGCCAACATAAGTGGTTGAAAGAGAAAAGATTCTCGGATTGATATCAAAGCATAGTGGATGTAAATTTTCTAGGCCCATGAGATTGCAAATGGGACACATTACAGGAATGAAAATCAACAGAGGTAGGACCAAGCTCTGTAAGTGGTGTCAGGCCCAGGATCTAACATCTGCCTGCACTTCAGAATGTGACATTGTAAGGCTAGTGATACTCTTCGGATTTGACATATTGGCCCAAGCCCTTACAAAAGACCACATAAGAGTCCTGCCCTAATATGATTACCATAGCAACAGAGCTTTGTGGCTCTATTTCAAAGTTCTGTTTTGAAGAATATAAGGGAAGGGCCTGGCCAGTCTCTGGCATGTGGCATTGTCCATCATACCAATGTGCGAAGGAATCCATTGACCGGTCAGTGTATTGCCTCCTTCTCCAATCCTCCAAGCCAGCTTCTGAACTGCATTGGTGATGGCATTCTGGTTTCTTTCAAAAGAACCGAGGATCAGCACCTGTGAACCAGCAACCACCACCCCTGCCTCTCTTCCTGCTGTTTACCTCTTGTAGCGTGCTGAGCATAGCTTTCATTCAGCCGTATCATTCGAGCTGATCTACCTTGAACAAATGCTTTTCCTGTACTCTATTAGGCCACTGGCTATAGACCCCAAAACCACCATTCCTGAAGGATTTGTCTGAGGAACCATCAATGTACCCATCAATCTGTTTGTCTTGTTACTGATACTGTTAGATGGTCTTTTCTGAAATGTTCCTTAGAGTAGCCAAGTTTGTGTGTTCCTTCGAGCAAAGTTCCTAAAGGAAGAGGTGTTTACTAAAGTAAATAGGTTCATATGGAAGAACTACTGGTCATACGAGCTTCTTCATCTTCTTTACCCTTCTAATATCAAATGCTTTCATTTCTTCAGACATTCTTTAGACATTCTTCCATTTCTTCGGAAGATCTTTTCAGCCTTGATTTGGTTTCCCAATTTCTGAACAGACCTGAATAGTGATAACATGCAGGTAGGGAACAAAGATGATTTCCATGCTGGAGTTAGCTGTTCCTTTTCTCTAGTTCTCCAGAAGCTGAACATCAGACTCTTGTTTACAAATTGTTGTTGGAGTGGATCTTACACCTCCAGTTATCATGGGAAGTGCAGATGACTGCACAATGTCCATCTCGACAAGGTTATGGGGAGCAGAATATAGCCAGAAAGGGGAAGTGTATTCAAGAACTGGGCAAACTATCGATCAATGTGCTGTTGTCACTGTCCTACCACATGAACCCCATTGAGGCTGGCAATGAACCTAGAAGATTCAGTCTCTTCTTTGCTTTGGCCACTGTCTTTCTGAGTTTTGGTCCAAACTTAGTTCTGTGTCTGCGGTCACTCCGAGGTAAACCAGGTTCCTCTCAATAGCAATACCTTCTCCATCCAATGCCAATTTCAGACTACAGGTTGAACCTCTTGAGTAAGGAAGGTGGACTTTGGTTTTGCTGGATTCCGCTGGAATTTATGTTCATTTGCCCATCTAATTACAATTCCCAAGTCCTCCTTCAATGCGTCTGTTTCATAAGCTGTGATACTAAGCACAAAATCATCTGTATGTGTGTATGCAGATGATGTCACAAGAGCTGAAAGTCCAGCAGGAAAAGAAGATGTCTTAAAACTGAGCCCTCAGGAACTCTCACCTTGAGTGGCCTTGTCTTTGAAAAAGTACCATTTAGTCTGTTTGTTATTTTCCAGCGCTGTAGGAAATCTCTTACCCAGAAGCACTCAGAAACGCTAACCACTTTCATGCCACGAGGGCAGCATAAATGGCCAGTGCCCTAGTGCTGCATGCCCCTATCCCGATGATTGGGGGCCAGAGAGGAAGGTGTAGCAGTCACTTATGCTGGCCCTGTGCCCCCATCCCAAGGCAATCCTTATGCACTACCATCGCGTATATACATTACATCTCTAGTGCCTATGGGTGTCAGAGTGATGCTGCTGGAGACCTCGCCATAGACCGAGGGGCAAGACGACCAAGGAACTGTTGATTGTTTGGCTGTCAAAGCATGATTTCCTTGGTTGTTCTCTCTGTCACCTGAACAGTATCAAAGTGCATTAAACTTTCCTGTGAATGTTGTTTAATTGCTGCATCACCACCCCCAGGCATCAGCACAGGGATGTGGAGAATTTGGATTTGCAAAAATGGTTGTGAGTCTGCTACTCTAAGGAAATTTGCCCAGCCTGCAACACCTGCTTCTGCTCTTCCCCTTCTGAAAATCAGGCCTCACTGAGATGTCTCAATGAGGGCTCTCAAAACCAGAAGCCACCAAAATCACTAGTCACTTTGGAAAGTCTTGCCCTGAAGTCATGCAACCTTTCATGGCGAGGATTCAGACTTCTGCTGGAAACAAGAACATGCCAGTCACAAGAGGACACAGATACAAATGGTCAGTGGGATGCTCTTCCCCATTTTATGACCGGGATCCTATACCAGGAAGCATCAACACAGCTCAACCACCATAAAGCTTGAAGGTTTCTGCTGCAGGACTTGAACCAGCCTAAGTAACAAAACAAAGCCTGATTTAATCTCCTCAGCAGTAATCAACGCATCAAGCACGTCTGCGTACCACCCTCCTCCAGCACAGCCAGCAGGAGCTGGGGCACTTCATTCACATGCAGAGATATTCTATAAAAATAGGCTTCAGGCGACATTAACAATCTGATAGCAAACCCCAGTCAGGACAGAGATAGCATCTCTAATGCTCCGCTAAAGCAATCCCACTCCACACTGCAATTAATTCCAAAGGTCAGGAAGGAGGAAATGAACAGCACAGAGCTATTAGTCCAATTGCATCTGCCCTAACAGTGGCTAGTTTCCACCAGGCCCTCTCATTTCATCCTGGAATCACCTTGATAAGCTCCATCTACTCAAGTGGCTCCAGGGCCGGCTCTAGGTTTTTTGCCGCCCCAAGCAAAAAAATTTTTGTCTGCTCCCCGTCCCAGCCCTAGGCTCCCCCCTGCTGACCCAGCCCTGGGCTCTCC
>NC_133787.1:554920-560087 GCF_003597395.2 Chelonoidis abingdonii | reverse complement strand
CCACTCCCAGCACACTGCCGCACGAGGTCGCCTCCTTCCTTTCCAGTTGGTGGTGGCCAAAGGAATGCTGGGAAATGTAGTTCTTTCCCTGCTCCAGGGCTGGCTCTATAGGCAGGGAGCTAACCAAGGAACTACAACTCCCAGAGCCCCCTGGTGGGTCTCAGCTCCCATGCTATCCCTGCTGCCCCTGCATATGGGCTGCCACAAGCAGGTGCCTGCTTCGCTGGTGCCTAGAGCCGCCCCTGAGTGGTGCTGCACCAATTTTCCACTGTATCCAATCCCATTATTACTCCTGAACTCTGAACTGACTGCCTAAGATAGCACTGGCTCATTCAGCAGCTTGCACCAGAGGAAAAAAGGTGGATTGCCAGCGTGACTGAATATTATAGGACCAAAACAGTGCAATGATCCTGATTCTTTTCTCCCTCAGAGTGGTGTAAGTCTGGAGCAATTCCACAGCCAGTGGATTTACAGCAGGTTAAAGTGAGTGCAACAGGAGGAGAAACTCCACCAAGGCAAACCAGCGTAAATACGAAGAGACTCAACTCCAGTCTAAGGGCTGGGCACCACACAAGACACTGCACCACTTCAAATTGGTTCCTGAACCCAGTTCAGTGCAGTCCTCTGTGCGTGGATACTCTGAACTGGGGTAAAAGTGGCCAGTGCTGATTTGGTTTAATTCATTTGGCTTCTGAATGTTACCATTGGTATCGACCACTCTCAGACTGAATTTAGAGCATTCACACGAAGGGGTTGCCTTAATCTCACTAAATGGGTTTAGTTAAAATGGGGCCATATGTGG
Source organism: Chelonoidis abingdonii (assembly GCF_003597395.2). NCBI lineage: Eukaryota > Metazoa > Chordata > Testudines > Testudinidae > Chelonoidis > Chelonoidis abingdonii. The sequence continues at coordinate 559,285 of NC_133787.1, read as the reverse complement.
ATGTAGACTGGGCCTTCAAATACAGAAATCTGTGACTCCAGTTTCAGCACTGCCTGGCCCTCTCCCCCGCAACCCTGGATATGGCTCCTCATTAGATGCCACATAAACAGGAAGGTTCTGATCTTCTAAGGTATTTTGGTGCCCTAAATCAATGAAAGTTTTCTTTTTTGGCATCTAGCAGAGTCCAATATTCAGTAAATAGTATCTTAGTATGTGAGATAGCCCTACCAATGGGAGTCCTGCAGGACTTGGACACACTGAGGCTGCAAGTTCTGTCCCCAGGCCAGTGGAGTTTTTCACAGCCAGGAGCCCAGATTGGAAGCACTTTGCACCACAGCTCCTCCAGCTATTCCTAGCAGTGATGGTTCGCACCACTGGGAATCCCGCAGTGCTGGACACAACTACTCATCAGTGCTTGTGCAAGAGGAGAGCACTGGAGCACCAGTCTCACGGTGTAGCCGCTCTTCAGTTTCTGGGCCTAAAGAGACAGCATGCTCCAGAGGGTTCACAGCTGGCACATGCCACCCGGGGAGGACAGCAGAGCAGACAACCACCCTGAGTTGTGTCCTTTAGGGCTGTTACAACCAGTGCTGATGAGCCTCCCGAGCTGGGGTAGTGGCTTTGCCGCTCAGAAACGCAGCTGAGCCCTTCTGTCCACAGCCGCAGTGCTTAGGGGCACCTGGAGTGCTGCACTGATTGGCCAACACCTCTGGGACACTGCAAGTGCTTGAACTGGCCAAGGCCACAGGCCTATTTTCCATGGTAACAGCACTTAGAAACCAAGGGAGCAATACAACGAAGGGCCCACTCCGAAACCTGGCTGGCTTGTCAGCAGCACTTGGATTGGCAAGGAGGCGTTTTGTGCACAGTGACAGGATTTGGAAACACAGCCAGCCTCATCAAAGTTCACCTGCTCCCTAGTACCCGTGTAGGACCCCTCTGAGGAGTCCTCTACAGGACTCTGACCAACCGTCTGGGGCCTGTGGGGAGATCTCAACGGCGCTCCCTGCACTGAGCGGTTTTTGCTTTCAATGGACTTCAAAACTGTTCACCCAGCATTCCACAGCATGAGCCTAGCATGAGATCTCAGAGCATAAAATCTAGCCACCTTCAGCTTTCCAGTGCACCCATCCTAGGGAGGGAAGGGGGTGAAAGCTGGGGAGAACTTCTGAAAAGGGTCCAAGTCAAGCATGTTCCTAAGGAGTGGACATGGTGGCAGAGGAGAGAAGCAGCTCTGGTTGCCACCTAACCAGGAGAAATTGCAGACTAAAAGGAGAGGCTAAAACTTGGGGGTGTCAAAATCAGGCTTAGATGCCATCTCACAGCCTTCAGTATGGCACTATGACCATGGGTAACAGATTCATGCCAAGCCAGAGACTTTCAGCCAGGTCTGTCTGCATCCAGCCCTGCATGGCTGGCTGAGCTAGAGGAGATTTTGTACGACAGCCCACCTTGAGTTAAAGGCGGATAGGGATGGAGAATCTCCCACATTGCTAGGTAAGTTGTGCCAAGAGCAAATTATTCTCCCTATTACAAAAATGCACCTTATTTCGAGGCTGAATTGTCTAGCTCTGCCTTCCATGGCACCAGAACGGGGAGGGACCTAGGGGTCATGACCCCACGACTTTTTACCAGCCATAAGAGTGAGCAATAGGGGGAGAGGCGGAGAGGAGTGAGCAGGGGGTGGGGTCTTGTGGGGAAGAGGCAGTGCGAGAGGCAAGGCCTGGGGGAGAAGAGGTGGTACAAGAGGCGGGGCCATGGTTCTGCCATGTGTGGCCCCCCCTTACCTTTAGGGCGCATCCACCGTTCTGGCACTGGACACCCATACACAGCTTTAAAAACCACACCCAAGTCTGCGAGTTATGTGTGAGCTGCAGCCAGCGGGGTACACACAGCTACCAGCCTGGCAGCATTTGTGGCATCAGTCTGCAGGTCTCTCCAGCTTTACAATCTCTTCCTCCACAACTGGGAGTTCTCCTGAGATCAGTCAAGTAAGTTACGCTGCCCCTCTTTGCTCATTGCAAAGGGAAACTACTCCCCTTTGTCCAGGAGCAGGCTTCCCTGGGAACTGGCATTTGATTCAGTTCTGAAGCGCTCAGCACTGCAACCCTGGAGCCAGCAGCTTATTTGGGGTCACGGAAACTAAAATGAATGAGCAAACAAAAAATAAAAGTAAAGTTTAGTTGGTAAGGCAATAACCCAGCGGGTGTTGCTTTGGGAGCAGTGAGCTTTGGGCACAGAGCAGAGTTCTGGAAACCACTCTGGTTTCCCCAGACATGTTAAAGCCATTTCAAAGGATTTTCTGTGCGATCCAAAAATGAAACAGACACATAGGCAAGCCCCCAGAGCACTGCTCTAGGACGAAGGGAACAAAACAAGGGCCAGACTGGGTAACAAAAGGGTCTGATTTAAACATTTAACACTACACAAGTACACCTGGCACAGGCACCGACTTTCTGCTCCACCCCAGCTCTGTCCCAAGGCCCCGTTCCATTCTGTCCCTTACCCCAAGGCCCCACCCTCACTATGCCTCTTCGCATCCCCACTCTGCCCTCCTCCAAAGCCCTGCCCCTTCTCATCCCCACTCTGCCCCTCCCCCAAGGCCACACCCTTACCCCGCCTCTTCCTACCCCAACGTCGCCCTCACCCCAACCACACCCGATGTCCAACACCAACTAAAGCATCCCAGCCAGGGCTTTGTCAAGAGATCAGGAGCAAGCTGTTTGCTCCATGCCTTTGCTGAGGATGTTGCGTTCATTTTCTCCAGTGAGGTGCAGAACTTTGGGTCAATGTTCACAAGTGGGACAGAGGCTGAGTGGGGTCAGTATCCCTTGGCTTAGCTGACATGCCTAGAAACCAAGCTGCTGTCCTCAGGGCAGGACTTCACACCACAAAGATCAGAACAAAAATGGCAACTCCAGGGGAGCCAACAAACCATCCTTGTGCCTGGGGGTAGCTAATTCAGACAGGATGCGGCCAGGAGTGTGGACTTGTCACTCTGCCATGGGATGGGCTCAGTTGGAGACTGTCTAGGTAAGATTAATATGAAAGAGAAGGTCACTGCACATGAATCAACTCTACAGGAAATGGAAGCGAGAGGTTAAGGGTCTGGAAAATGCAACCTTGGACATTGAAGACATAACAACAGTGCTGCTCAGAAAGAACAAAGTGCTACAGAGCAGGGTGGATGGAAGGGGAGGAAGGCGGGGGGCCTGAATCCAGCCTTCTCCAACAGTCAGCACCTGGTAGTGCCAGGCTACTTTTCCATCTGGCTGACAGGATTCACGGCATTGACTTCGCACAAGGCTTTCCCCTGTTTGGGAGATCCCTGCACTGCATGGGATGGGTCTAGGTGCACTCCAGCGGAGCAGAGTACCTAGTGTGGCACCAAGCTGATCCCCTCAGCAGCTGGCACCGGCGTCACTTCGGAAACCCTGCTGAGTTACTTGGGTGCCAGGCTGTGCGCGGCTTACACATGTGGGAACCACATCGGCTGTTTCCGCTTTTATTCCAAAATTGGAGGGTTTGATTTAAGGCTTTTTACACTTTGACATGTGAGGTTGGCACTTTGTAGTTATAAACCATTAACTTTAACTTTTTGGATCTCAATGGTCACTGTCGTTAAATACTTATTGGCTCACACACACACCATTGTGACGGGTTGGGTCACAGAAATCCCCTTAGGACTGCCACCTGATGTACTGGGACTACCTCTGAACCTGTTTTCCCTGGTAGCTTGGGACTTCAGTACCTGTCTTGTTGAGCCAGACACGCTAGCCTGCTGCAACACAGACCCAGGTCTGGTCCATGCCCCCAAAGCTGCAGGCTTAACTGAAAACAGCTTAAGAAGTGCTCCTGTCTCCAACACCCAGATACCCAGCTCCCAGTGGAGTCCAAACCCCAAATAAAACTGTTTTACTCTGTATAAAGCTTATACAGGATAAACTCAGAAATTGTTCACCCTCTATAACACTGATAGAGAGATATGCACAGCTGTTTGCTCCCCTAGGAATTAATTACCTACTCTGGGACAATTAATAAGCAAAAAGTGATTTTATTAAATACAAAAAGTAGGATTTAAGTGGCTACAAGTAATAACAGACAGAATGACATAAGTTACCAAGCAAAATAAAACAAAAACACACAAGTCTAAGCCTAATACAGTAGGAAGCTAAATGCAGGTAAATCTCCCCCTCAGAGATGTTCCAATAAGCTTCTTTTACAGACTGACTCCTTCCTAGTCTGGGTCCAGCAATCACTCACCCCCCGCAGTTACTGCCCTTTGTTCCAGTTTCTGTCAGGCATCTCCTTGGGGTGGAGAGGCTCTCTTCTGAGTCAGCTGAAGAGAAAATGGAGGGGTTTCCA